>NC_048228.1:6457952-6464312 GCF_002007445.2 Ailuropoda melanoleuca
TTTGGTTCAGGGCACAATCCTGGGGTCCTGGGATCGAGCCCTGCATCAGGAGCCTGCTTCTCTCTCTCCTCCCTGCTCTTGCTATCTCTGTCTCTCTCTCTCTCTCAAAAAAATAAATAAAATCTTAAAAAACAAACAGATGCAACTACTCATGACAAAGATGTATTTGAGCCCGGTCCTGTGTCCGGGACACTGAAAGCCCAAGTGAGCGGAGAAGCCACACGCCCTGGCGAGCACCCAGGCCGCTGCACTTCACCTGCTCAGGCACCTGCTCCCCCCTTCCTCCCTTGGGGCCTAGAGCAGCCTGCGGGGATGGGGTGGCGGTGGGGGGAGGCAGGGCAGCTGCTCTTCTTTGCAAAGTTCGCTCCAGCTCACTTATTTTTTCTTTAAGATTTTATTTTTATTTATTTTAGAGCGAGAGGGTGCATGAGCANTCACTTATTTTTTCTTTAAGATTTTATTTTTATTTATTTTAGAGCGAGAGGGTGCATGAGCAGGGGCGGGGAGGAGGGGGAGGAGCAGAGGGGAAGGGGGAGAGAATCTGAAGTAGACTTTCCTCGGCACTGAGCCTGACTTGGGGCTGGATCCCACAACCCCACCCCCACCCCCGAGATCATGACCTGAGCCGAAACCAAGAGGCCAACACTTAACCAACTGAGCCACCCAGGTGCCCCCGGCTGCCTTATTTACAGCTCTCCTTCCTAGCTAGAGGCGGGGAACAACCCCTACACCTCCCTCCCCACTATCTTCCCGTTTTCTGGAAAACACCTGCAGAGTTGTTAGAGAGGACCCGTTGGGTTGGCCTCCCGGGCGCGGCCCCAGGTTCCCCACGAAGGGCAAGGAGGAAGAGAAGCACACAGAAGGGCAGCTGCAAAGGGGCAGCCCGGGAGCTTCACCAAGGAGTCCAGAACCTTCCCAGGGTAAAAAAGGAGCCAAGAAGGGTGCCCCCAGCCCAGTCAGGAGACCCGAAAGAAGATGGATTTCAGACCAATCAGTAAGCCCCGCAGTATCGGAAGAGGGTGGCAGGCAGGTGGGGAGGCAGTGGAACTTCTGAGTGAAAAGAGAACCCGAAGTCTAGACTCAGGAGCCACAGGTGGGAGCACAGACACGGGAGCACCCTACAAATTCGGAAACGGGTACCATGTCACAGTACGCCCCAAAAGACCAAAGAGGGGGACACGTGCCCCTGTAGTTTCAGCCCCTGAGAAACGGGGCAAAGAGCCGCAGCGCCCCTGGGCCTGGGCTGACTGTCACCCCCCTCAGCGCTCCCGCCCCGTCCCCGGGCAGCACACCCCCCACCCACGACCGGCCAGCCACACCTGCAGAGCCAGCTGTTAAAGACAAGGGAACGATTTGGCCCCATCATCAGAGGAAAACCTTTCTTGCCTGAATTTCCAGCCAGCCCAGCTCTTGCTCTCTGAGCTCCCGAGACCCTGAAGAGTCTACATGTATGACACACGTTCGATGACCACAGGTAACGCAGTGACACATTCGTGTCGCCAACTACAAAATCCCACGCCCTGTCCTCCCAGGGGCATCGCAGTTCCATTACTTGGATGCTGCTTCCGGGCTGCTGCACTCCCCTCGAGGAGGAGCAACCCTGGAGGCCTGCCAGGAGGGGGCAGTAGAGGCCTGTGCCCAGAACACAGGCTGGGCCCTCCACTCCCGCACTCCACACACAGTGGCTGGGCCTCAGGGGCTGGGTGAGTCTGGGGAGCCCCTTAGCCTCTGCCAGCCCCTATTTCCTTGTCCACAATGGAGGAGTGACAGGACCCACTCCCGCCAGGGCCACATCATTAGCAAACCCGACGGTCCATGAGTGGTCCCTGAGTGGCTCAGCCCAGCGCCAGGCTGCAGGAGCACAGTGGCCACACGGAGCTGTGGTCTGTGGTCAGGGGTCTGGGGTCTGGGGAGGGGGCAGCGCAGGTACCTACCGCCCTGTTTATGTGCTTCCGGATGAGGAAGTACAGCACGGGCAGCGTGACGTAGGCCAGCATCTCCCAGAGTTTCCCGGTCAGCAGCATCCACAGGACGCGGTCCTCCGCCTCCAGATCGATCCAGCACCAGCCGACTGACACGTCCGAGGCGTCATAGCCGATCTTCTTTAGAGCGACAGCTGCCACGGTGATGACCAGCGGCACCCCCCAGCTGAGGAACAACGGGCAGATGAGACAGCCAAGGTCAGGCCCTGCTCCCAGCAAAGCCAGAAGGGGCAAAGCCACGAGTCGCTCCGTGGACAGAACTGTGCTCCCAAACCCTGGACCCCAGAGCATCCCTGGAGAAACGGGGCAGGAGTCCTTAACACCCCAACCCAGCCCTGCTCTGCCCCAGCCCTGCCAGGCCCACCCTACTGTTGCAGAGCCTGGGGAAGAGGACACAGGGATGTCCTGGCCTCCTGCCTGGTCTGATGCTCCCCCAGCCCCTCAGAGGCCAGGTCCTAATTCAGAATTGCTGGGCTCCTTGGAGATGGGCGCGAGAACGCTGCAGCATGGGGGGGGGCAGCTCCTTCCTGTCCCCAGAGCAGCCTGCACGCCAGCACGCAGACACCAGCTCACGTGCCCATGCCTCGCCCACACAGTGCCCTTGGCCACCTGGGTCTAGGGGTGCACATACTGGCAGCTCGGGGTTGCTGAAGCAGGGAATTCTGGGGTCTCATGTACCTGCGGCAGGATCTAGAAGGGGGATGAGGGGCTTGGGTAGACACATCTCTGCCTTCCTGAGGCCTCCTTGCTCTATGGGAAGGGGGTATTCCCAGCAAAGGACAAAGAGGGGCCCCTAAAGCATCAAGCCTGGGGTGGGGGCCCCCTCTTAGGGCAGTGCCAAGCTGACTTTTTGAGAGCTCCCTCTGATGGCAACACGGCCCCAAGGTGCTTCCCAGTGTCCCCGCACCAGTCTGCGTGCAAAGCATTTTACACGGGCCAGGGGGACATATGGAGGCTTTGTAGTGGTGCCGTGGGGGGTTCGGAGCTTGGGCTTCCAGGCAAGCAGAGGGTCCAAGTTGGCCCTGCCCCCACTCGGCCTCAACACGCCAGTGTTTTTCCCCACAAAGTGGGGACGGGAATGGTGCCTAGAACAGAGTAGGTCATCATGGGAATAAACCAAGTGGCTTTATGTCTAGCGCACAGGACTGGGTAAGCGTGTCAGCTTACTTATAAGTAAGTCGTGTCATAAGTCATGTCTGATGCCCCGGGATTCCGGCCTGTAGGGCAGGTGCCAGGAAAGAGTGAGGCCCATGCGGTCTCTGCCCCTGGGAGAGTGCATATGGGCCTATGGCCCAGGTTGGCTGCTGGAGGACGAGTAGTGTGTAAACGGGCTGTCATCAGTAAAACACTCAGCTCAGAAATCGGTTACATGTTGAGAGCTCTGTGTAAGCAACAGTGGCTCCTTTTTTTTCAGTTTATTTTTATTTCTTTACTTAAGGAATCTCTACACCGAACACGGGGCTCAAACTCACAACCCCAAGATCAAGAGTTGCACGCCCTTCTGACTGAGCCAGCCAGGCGGCTTTTTGAGAGAAAGTTCTAGAACAATGATAAGACCACAGCTGCATCTTGCCAAAATGAAGAGTGCTGTGTTCCATCAGGTTCTCCAAATGCTTCGGGGCTATGGGGACGAAGAAAGCCAACACCTCGGGCCTGGGAAGGACTCTGCGTTGGGCACTTTCAGAACAGAGGTGCCTGTTCGACCCACCCCCTCTTCCCACACTGGCCTCTGGGGGCCCAGACAGAAGCATGAGGGCAGANGGGAGGGGAGGGGAGGGGAGGGGGGAAGCGGCACGTCCTCCCTGAGGTCACAAAGGCACAGAAGGGACAAAAACCCCACAGAAGTTAGGGGGTTACGAGAAAGGGACCAAGTTACCCCCAAGAGTTTGTCCATTTTAAATGCTTGTTCTATCTGTTACTTATTTGTGAAACTGGTGTAGATCAGTGTCAAACTGTTTTGTCATAATATAGGGCTATCTTTTAAAAATTCATGCCATCCTGGGATCTGGAGACATGTCACAGCTATGAGCTCTGGGCGGGCAGGTGCCCTGGGCTTTCCAGTGTCTAGAACAGCGCCTGAAGCCTGGTAGGGGCAAAACAAGAACTTGCTGGATGAATGAAGGAAAGAAGGAAAGAAGGAAGGAAGGAAGGAAGGAAGGAAGGAAGGAAGGAAGGAAGGAAAGGAGTTTGAGACAAGTGAGGGAGACAGTCTTCCCCAATTTACTTCTTAACTGTTCACTGCAACGACATCACTGTCATTGAAAAGGAAGTAAAAGGCTTCTCAAGNGCTAGAACTGCAATCCTGAAGTTAGCTGTGTCGTTGCTCACCACTTTATGGTCTACAGGGCTCCTCCGGGGAATCCTGTGACCGGAAAACGCCTGGTGTGTAGGGTGCCTCACCCTGCAGGAGGCTGGGCAGGAGTGGAGGGAGGGTGCCCTCGGGGCTGGAAGGGGGCGCACAGGGCAGGCGTGCAGGAGGAAGGAGCCCGCTCACAGGCAGGGTGATTTCTCCTTCCTAAGCATCCTGATGGCCCTCGCAGGAGACCTGCCCACCTCCCCCGCCACGGAGACAGACCCCATCCGGTGACTTTAGGCTCATTGTCAGAAAGCTATAAAGTGATGTATTTCCTCTGCCTGACTGGGGTGCGCCTGGAGCTAAGTCTGTGTTGGGAAATAGCCAGAGAGGAGACCCACCCGGCAGAGGGCTTTCAAGGGTTAAGAATGTGGGCTGATCAATCAGAGTCACTGTTTGAATCTAAGCCCAGCTGGCCAGAAGCCAGAGGTATTGAAGTGGGAGGCGGTAAGGAGCAGTAGTATCAGGGAGGGGTGGGAATGGAGTGGGAGGGAGGGCGAGTCTAATGACCCAGCAAAGCAGGCTCCACCAGACTGGTGATTTATGGGTACGGGCCGCGCTCTGTCGGTAATGTCTAACAGCTGGCTCTGCACACAAAAGTACTTGTATGCGTGTGCATGTGTACGTGTGTATGCTTGCACACATACATTTATTATTAATTTAACTGATAGGAAAGACACGAGGCAGCCAATCTGCAAGTAATAACACAACACACTAGGATCCTTGTGGTGAATTCCATACAGCCCACTGAGCCTCACAGAGTGCGCTGGAACACGCTATGCTTGCAGTTGGCAAATGAAAGTAGTTTCAGGACGTGAAGTTGGTTGTGTGTTCATTTTCCTTCACACGTAAGAACGTGAAAAAAGCAAGACCTAGGGACAAGACAAACAAGTGGTGACCAGGAAGCGACTTCCTTGTGGGAGCAAATATTTATTTCCTAACCTTGGAAGAGTCTTTCTTTCTTTCTTTTTTTTTTCCTGCTCCATGATACTGCTTCTTCTCACCCCCTTAAGTTCCCGGCTTCCCGTCTGCCCCAGTGTGGGTACCGTCTCCGCTGAAGTTCACACGTGGACCACTTTTAAACATAACCTTTCCTATTGACATTTCCTCCATCACCTTAAGTCTAGATAAAGGGTCCAGCAAACTATGGCCCTCTCTCAGGTCAAATCTGGCTGGAGGTCTGCTTTTTTAAATAAAGTTTTATTGCAACACAGCCTTGTTGACACTCACTCCTTTACATATTGTTGAGCTGCTTTCGGGCTACAAGGCCAAAAGTCGAACAGTTGTGGTTGAGATCAGATGGCCTGTAAAGCTAAAAAAACCTACAATCTGGTCCTTTACAGGGAAAGTTTGCTGACCTCAGCTCTTCACAATCAACAAAACAACAAAGCTAGCCCTGATCTGTAGTGTCAGCCATCTTCCACGGGGCAAATATTCCCACTATCACTCATTTCAAGCCATCAACACATGTGGTTGGGGACAGACGTGCAGTATTTCTGACAGTATTTCCATCCCACAGGTACAACAGTTGTAAATAACCCCAAGTGCACAGATAATAGTAAAATAATTCAGGTGTAGTTTTTAGGGGGGCACCTGGGTGCCTCAGTCTGTTCAGCATCTGACTTCAGCTCAGGTCATGATCTCGGGGTCCTGGGATCAACCCCTGCAACCTGTTCCACGCTCAGTGGGAAGTCTGCTTGTTCCTCTCCCTCTGCCCTTCCCCCCTGCTCATGCTCTCATGCTCTCTCTCTCTTAAATAAATAAAATCTTTTTTAAAAAGATGTAGTTTTTAGTATTTTTATTATATATTTTTTAAGATTTTTATCTATTTATTTGACAGAGACAGAGCCAGTAAGAGAGTACAAGCAGGGGGAGTGGGAGAGGGAGAAGCAGACTCCCTGCTGAGCAGGGAGCCCCATGTGGGGCTCGATCCCAGGACCCTGAGATCATGACCTGAGCTGAAGGCAGGCGCTTAACGACTGAGCCAGCCAGGCGCCCCTTTGTTACTCTTTTTTTTTTTTTTTT
>NC_048228.1:6464335-6473074 GCF_002007445.2 Ailuropoda melanoleuca
TTATTTATTTGACAGAGATAGAGACAGCCAGCGAGAGAGGGAACACAAGCAGGGGGAGTGGGAGAGGAAGAAGCAGGCTCACAGCAGAGGAGCCTGATGTGGGGCTCGATCCCACAACGCTGGGATCACGCCCTGAGCCGAAGGCAGACGCTTAACCGCTGTGCCACCCAGGCGCCCCCCTTTGTTACTCTTTTTAATACAATTTATTGTAAGTTTATATAATTTAGTTTTTATTAATGATTCTATTTAACAATCAGCTCACAAAATGCCCTCAAATTTAATAATTGGGTCTCCCCAGCTGGCTCCAGGACGCCACTGGACAGAGGATAAAAAAAGAGTAATTTGCTGAAGATGCCCCAGGTTCTCGACCTGCAGAGTGAGGAGAAAGTCAGTGTTTTTGGCAACCTCAGATAAGCCAAGCCATTCTCAGGCCAGGTGGCCAGTGTGAGCTGTAGGCGCCGTGAATCTAGAAGGCACTCCACAAAGACATGTGGGGCATGATCCCTGCTTTCCAGAAATGCATACTTCCAATTTGTCACGTACCATGTAATAGTTTTCCCCCCTCCCCAAACAGAAGCCAGCAACCAAAAAATTAACAAAATCTGAACCAGTAAAATATCACTGAATAACAGCATATGAAAAGGACCAAGGACTTTAGTTGATTATGACCTAGACACTCATGAGGTTGGAGGGATCGCCCTGATGCCCGGATGTGGGCAGATCAGACCTGCCAGGGAGCTGTCCTGCCTCCGTGTGGACACTTGTGACCCATATTCTAATAAGATTGTTAAGCTGTCATCAGAGCCAGGAGCATTAGGAGATGCTGGGCCTTGAGCTATCCTCAAATGTTTGGAGACTCTTGACGAGGTCGGGCTAGGGGAGGTGGGGTTAGACGGTTGGAGGAAAGGGTGTCCTGCGTAATACCAAACCAAGGACTGCACTGGCAGCTTCCCTGAGGGAAGCCACGGGACCACGTGCAGGGGATGCTAGAAAGGTGTTCGGTCCCCTTCTCTCCAACCCTGCGACTCAGGCTGAGCAGAAGCAGGGTGGGGTCACCTGGATGGACAGAGACGGAAGGCCACACTCTGAGCACAATCCCCCACTTGGAGGGGCACCAAGAGCTTCTCTGAGAGGTGCCCACGCCGCCTCCCTTGGGTTCACCCGGAAACCGAGGCCAAACTCCAAATCGGCTTCATCCTCCCTCGGCGGCTGTTAAGAGCTGAGTGGTGTACCGCCCCCCCCCACAAATCCATATGTTAAACCCTAACCCCTAGCACCTCAGGATCTGACTGTAGGCGGAGATGCGGGTCTTTAAAAACGTGATTCTGTTAGAATGGTCTGGAAGGTGGGCACTAATCCAGCATGACTGCCCCTCTTGTATGAAGAGAGGAGGACACAGACGCGCACAGAGGGAAGACCGAGTGAAGACACAGGGTGTGGACGGCCACCTACAAGCCAAGGAGCCAGGCCTCAGAGGAAACCGGCCCTGCCAACCTTGAACTCCGACTTCAGCCTCCAGGACTGTAAGAAAATGGATTTCTCTTGTTTAAGCCATTCGGTTGTGGTACGTTGTTAGGACAGCCCCAGCAGACGAAGAGACAGGCTTCTACGAACTACGGCAGAGATACACGTGCCTGGTTCCCGGTCCCACCACAGCCGGGCTGACAGAGCTGGTGGGGTCCCTCAGGAAGCTTAGGGGAGGGGTAAACTGACAAAAAGCCACTCAGATCTCTCATGAGCTGAGCTCTTCTTTGGAACTTGTCATCCTTTTGCTTTTATTTTTAGTTACTTATTTTTTTAAAGGAGGCTCCATGCCCAACGTGGGGCTTGAACTCATGACCCCGAGATTGAGGGTCACACGCTCTACTGACTGAGCCGGCCAGGCGCCCCAGCACCCTTTTGTTTTTGAATCTTCTCCAGAGGACCAGACCCAGAAGAACCGCAGGATGAGCCAGGCGGTGAGGAAGCCATCCCTGATCCCTGAATTCCCTGGACGGTGATGCTCAGGGTCTCCCTTGAAGTTCCCAGCTCTGCCCAAATGGGGATGTTCTGTTACACGGTCTCTGGAACATCTCCCCCCAGAGTCACGGTGGGGGACACCTGCGGTGACAGAGACAATTCCACTTCACACACAGATGGGAATACCCTTCCTCCTGCTGCACGAGGGGGTTGGCCTGCAAGGTCTGCTCACTCACTTGCCCCCACTGTTAGATTCTCGCACTTTCCCCTCACCCCAAATCTCACTCTTCCTACAGATCTTTCCACAAGGGGGGGACACCTGCTCGGAAAGAAACACAAAGAGTCTTCTCTCCCAAATAGCACGGCCTGGTCTCTGTGCTGTGTGGCCTACGGAAAGCCTTGAATGTCGATTCAAAAAAAAAAATTGCTTTGATAACAAAACTATCGGGCAACAATGCACCAATTTAGAGAGTTCTTGGGAGCAAGACAGAGCTGGGCCCAGAGGGAAGCACTGCTGCAGTGAGCCAGGCCTGGTGCACAGAATCACAAGGCCCGTGGCTGCCTGGAGGTTTCTCCCCAGAACAAAGGGCACCTATTGTTCAGTGTGAGGCGGAGGGGTGGGTCGTGAGAGAAGTTCAGGAAGCCGGCCAGCCACTGGCCAGGCCACCACGAGGTCACTCCATGGCGCTGGCCGCAGAAGGAAGTGGGGTGTGCAAAGGATCTGTTAAGCACACGCACCCCAGCAGCCTGGCGCTGGTGGGCATCGTGAAGCCACCTGCCACGCTCAGAGACACGGCTCAGGTCCCCACTGACGGGACGCCGGGCAAGGATGGGCAGAGGCTGACTTTGCCCTGGCCGGAAGGTCAAGGGCAGCCTCTGCTCTCTCACAGCCTCTGGGGCTGCAGCCAGCTTCCCGTGAACACAAAACACTGTTCCGGCCTCACAAGACGGCAGCGCCCTCTGAAAACTTCTCAGGGAGAAAAAGCAAAGCCAGTTCAACCCTTGTTATTTTGGGGAGCACTGACCACATGGGGTGCTGTTCCTGCAGCTGCTCCGTGCCTCCCTCCTTCGGACACACCTGCTTGGGGCCTTGTCACCGNACTTCTCAGGGAGAAAAAGCAAAGCCAGTTCAACCCTTGTTATTTTGGGGAGCACTGACCACATGGGGTGCTCTTCCTGCAGCTGCTACATGCCTCCCTCCTTCGGACACACCTGCTTAGGGCCTTGTCACGGGCCCCACAGCGAGGTAGTTTCCCATCAAAGAGCTTAGAGCACCTTCCCCTTCCTGGCCCCGTTTCCCCTTTTGTCTAAGTTAGAACTTCCCACTCCCCACAGCAGGGGTCTTGATGGCGAGCTTGGGAACCACAGACTCTTCCTCCAGAGCCCCAAGCAACCTCCAGAGCGTGGGTGGGCCCACGGGCCCGCGGTCATGCCCACACCTGCTCCCACCTTGTGCCCCAAGAAACCCTATGACTGTCTCACGTGACTAGCTTGGCCAGGACCCTTCCTTCTGACTTGGGGCAATGAGGTTCGCCCCAGCCCAGCCCTCCTCCCCTGCTCACAGGACACCCCAAGACACTCGGCGCGGGGACGCCTGAGCATGCAGGCACAGAGACGGCTCACGGACCCTGCTGGAAGGAGCCCAACCGCCCTGCGGGGGGACAGGAGCTGACAGCTCACCTTCAGCAGGGGGACAGGGATGGTTTCTGACCAACCTGGTTTACGCGACCAGAGAAAAACGGATGGCACCCACAGCAGCTCTGGGCCTGAGCCCCCGGGCACCTTCTCCAGTGAACATTGTCAATGTTCCCAGACGCACATGCACGTGATGTGAAATAGGGGGTGTCCCTATCAGGCTGCCTCAACGTCTCACGGACAGTGGAGCGGGAGGGACTTCTCAAGCCAGGGCTTTCCTTCAACCCAGGGCTGAGAGTATTCTCACACGACCTTACAAAGGCAATNCGTGATGTGAAATAGGGGGTGTCCCTATCAGGCTGCCTCAACGTCTCACGGACAGTGGAGCGGGAGGGACTTCTCAAGCCAGGGCTTTCCTTCAACCCAGGGCTGAGTATTCTCACACGACCTTACAAAGGCAACGAAAAAACCAGGAAAGTCACTCTCAGAATACTGTCAGATTCGATGTGTGCTAAACTTGTGGGTAAAGTCTAGGGAGTAGGAACATCTTTATCTCCATGAGGTATTTATTAGTTACCCAAGGGGAGGACAGTAACCGCCCTGCAAAACTGGCAGGCAACACCTTCATCAGGCGATCAGAATTCCTATCACCAGAGGCGAGGAGTCCAAGTGCCCGGGGAGGGAGCAAGGGGAAGATTCTTCTGTGGGATTCCAGCCCCAGGACGGAACCTGAAACCACTCACAGGGAAGCACCGGAGAGCCCAGCAGAGGGGCCTTTGGCAAAACCACAGACCTGGGCCTTTCGAAAAGGCCAGTGTCCTGAAACACCGAGAAAGAACAACTGTTACGGATCACAGGACAACAGAGAGACCGAACAACTAAGCCAAATAGAAGCCGAGGGTATCCCTTTGCTATGGGGGACACTGACAGGAGACCAACAACATCCCTGTAAAGTCCGCCCTCAGATAACAGCAGAGTTCTGGGCGACACCATTGCCCTGCTTCTGGAAGGTGTATGTGGTTACCTAAGAGACGGTCCCTTTCTTTTGGAAATACACACTAAAGGATTTGGGGATTCTGGGGTCATCAGTCTAGACTCTTCAATGGGTCCAGAAAAATAAATGCAGAAGACAAAAGCCAACATGATACCATGTTTGTAACGGCGGAAATCTGGAAAGTTAAAAATAAATTGTGTAATGATATCTCACCTTTAAGAATTATCGTCAGGCCAAGAGACAAGATGGGATCGTAAATGGAGGACCAACCCTTGGAGGTCTAACCCTGAGCCTCCCATTTATGGCTACGTGAGCTCGGGCAAGTCTTGTGAGCTGAGACTGGAGGGTGACCATCCTGTCCAGCGCCAGGGCTACCGGTGGCCAATGAGCTAAGGAACGGACCAGCACTTTGCAAGACCTCAGGAGCCAGACGCACCTTGTGATAAAATACCATTTGCTTGAGGATAAAGTCTAAGCTGCCCTCCTTCCCCAGTGGGCAAAGAAAAAAGTCCTTCTGCAAAGGGAATCTGCTCAGGTATTACGAGGGGGCGCTGGGGGGTCCTGCAGGCGTTTTCTGGGAAGTGCTGTGGGTGCAGGATTTTATCTGGTGTCCTGCTTTACGTGGTTCAGTTTTAGAGATGACTGGGTTTTTTCCGTTTAACATTGTATCATACTATTTTAAAAACACGGCTTTATAGAGTTCACAGCCACTATTTGATGGCTATGTAATGTTTCTGGTTGGCTGTAGTTTGTAATCTTCTGTTCCCCTATATTTTGGATGTTCCGTTGCTTCCAAATTCCCACATAAACTCCTTTGTACCTACGGCTTTGAATGTATTTTGGATTATCTCCTTAGACTAGGTCCCTATAAATAGGATTTGTGGATCAAGGGGTATGAACCAAATACTTTCTATGCAGATTATTCCAGTTTTCCATTGCCAATAATAATGTAGGAAAATAAAATACCAGTTTTACCAGCATTTATCACATTACTATTCTGGTTTACANAGTGGATCAAGGGGTATGAACCAAATACTTTCTATGCAGATTGTTGCCAATAATAATGTAGGAAAATAAAATACCAGTTTTACCAGCATTTATCACATTACTATTCTGGTTTACAATTTTTTTCTAATTTAAAGAGAAAATGGTGCCTCACTGTTATAATTTGTATTGTTTTGACTATTAATGGGGGAAACTTTTCCCCACATATATTTATGAACCACTTTAACTCTTTTGTCTCAATGTCTCCCTTGGTCATTTATCAGGATTTTTTTTTTTTTTTATTCATTCCAGGGGCGCCTGGCTGGCTCAGTCGGGACAGCATGCGACTCTTGATCTCAGAGCTGTGGGTTTGAGCCCCACGTTGGGTGTAGAGATTACTTAAAAGTAAAATCTTTAAAAAAATCATTTCATAAAAACTCAAAGAGACATGCTCAACCTCTAAGTTGTCACATTTTAAAATACTCTTCCGGGGCGCCTGGGTGGCACGGCGGTTAAGCGTCTGCCTTCGGCTCAGGGCGTGATCCTGGTGTTATGGGATCGAGCCCCACATCAGGCTCTTCCGCTATGCGCCTGCTTCTTCCTCCTCCCACTCCCCCTGCTTGTGTTCCCTCTCTGCTGGCTGTCTCTATCTCTGTCGAATAAATAAATAAAATCTTTTAAAAAATAAAATAAATAAATAAATAAAATAAAATACTCTTCCAAACTGAAGGTTGGATGAGGACTGATCTTTAGTAGTCTGAAATGGTTAAAAAGTGGATGACTGTGTTAGCCTCTGTCTGAAGACGAGATTTCTCAGCCAACAGGCCTTTAACAATTATAAACTCATACTCCAAAGCAAGCCTCGGGAGAGCCCTTAGCAAGGTCATTAGCAATATAGCCTGGGAGGATCTAGGTCAATAAATGAACCTGTCAGACAGGTTTTCTACCAATTCTCTTAGACCAGCAAGGTGCTGAGAGCTAACTTCTGAAAGGGAACTCCAGAGAACAAATTGTCGGATTCCCTTTGTAGCTTGGATATAGGTTGGTTGGTTTGTTTTATTAAAGTAGGCTCCATGTCAAGTGTGGATCCCAATGCGGGGCTCAAACTCACAACCCTGAGATCAAGACCTGAGCTGAGATCAGAGTCGGAGGCTTAACCAACTGAGCCACCCAGGCGTCCTGGTAATTTTCTTTTGAGAAGCTGATGGATCACATTTAACGGACAAGATGAACAACTCCCTTCTTTTTCGTGGCCAGCACAGAGGAACCACGGGCTCTCTTAGGAGGCCTCTCCTCAGCATCACAGAAAACACCCCTAGGAGTGAATGGAAGGAACTCCCAACTCAGGTTCATTAGGAAATGCATCCTTTCTATACGAGCTGTACCATCACCTAAAAAATATATTGTTTTCAATATTCTTTTAAGAGGGGAAAAAAAGGAGAAGAGATTCTTGGCAGAGAAAGGTCCAGTCTTAGGCTCCTTCTCAAGTACATGTGAACTCTGGTGTACGAGCTGCCCACGCCCAATCAGACTGCCAAGGACTGGGTCTCTGAAATAGGCAGAGGTGGGGGGGAGGGGAAAGCTGCAAGGAGAGGAAAGGCAGTCCCTGTGGGTCTGCAGTATCTGAGGTATGTTCTGGCTCCTTGCAAAACTTTTGACATGAACAACTGAGAAGCGGGCCACTTAGTTACCCAGGGACCAGCTGGCCTTCATCTAGCAGTTCTGAGACCCAGAGATCAAGTGACTCTTGCAGGCTTGTGATCTCACTGTTGTGACACCCAGGTGACCTGTCTCTCCCAAAGTGCTGACTGTCCTCAGTCCCATGGAAAGCACTCAAGCATTTAACAGAGAGGTCCTATAATTAGGGCAGTATTTGGTGCTCTTATCTGGGAGAGGGACAAGGGGAAACAAGCCCTATAAGATTCCTGCCTTGAGTGAAATGCAGGACACCATCAGACGTTCGAATCTTGAAATTACGCCAGAAGGGTCAACCTTCCATAGGTGAGGGTCACCTGATGAGGTTCTTTAATGCTAGGGCCGGGCAAAGTCCTCGGCTGACTCTACTCTCATAGACGCCAAGCAGCTGGGGGCCCTCTTCCAGACCAGCCCCTGCCACTGACCTCACTCTCGGAGATGCCCAACCCTAGAAAGTCAAGATCTTCTGAGTCTAGAGATGAGCAAAGACAAAATTATGAATTCTGTGTACTCTGTAAATTTCACAGCTGAAACACCGCGTTTGGCCTCAGGCAGCTAGCCTGGGAGTGGCTGAATGCGTCACACCTACTGTGGCACAGGATGGGACTGGGAACAGCTGCCCTCTCCAGCCGGCACAGCGGCTAACTCATCTCAGCCTGGGAACGAGGAGCTTCTCCCCATGGGCAGCAGAGATGGCCAGAACACAGGGAAACAGGAGGCAAGAAGCATCAAGTGTCCTCGCCATCTCTCCAGATGCTTCCAAGTTATGAGGGTCGAGCTCTGGCCCCCACCTTTCTGGGAGGTTCGGGCTGGGGCAGGCACAAAGGGGTGCCCTCCGCACTGATGCTGGGGGCAGGTCCACCCCTCTGCCCGCATCTTCCCGCTGGCCCCTGACGGCCTCGGAACATGAGCAGAGACGACCCTCTGGGCCCCCGGCCAGGGGTCCGACCAAGACGCGGGAGCCAGAAGGGCACGAGGGCCACCGGGGTAGCAGGCAGGGCCCAGGTGGGGGTCAGGGACTGGAGGGAAAGCGGCGCGGCTGCCACGCACCTGACGACGTGGAAGGCCCAGAGCAGACTGCCGGTCCGAGGCTCGCGCGCCGCGCGTACGATGCTGAGGTACAGGTAGAGGGCGATGGCCACGGTCCAGAAGAAGGAGCTGGTGTTGGCAAAGGTGGAGAGCGCGCCTTGCAGCACGCAGTCCCACGAGGTGCCCGCGAAGTCCTGCAGCACCCCGTAGAAGTAGGAGGCAGCCGAGAGCAGGTCCGCCAGCGACAGAAAGAGCAGCAGGCGCCGTGCCCGGCTGCGCAGGTCGGGCCACAGGGCGTGCGTGGCCACCAGCAGGCCGGAGCCGAGCGCGGAAAGCGCGCACGACAGCAGCACCACGGCGCGCTCCGACGGCACCAGCTCGGTGGGCGGCGCGGGCGACAACATGGCTGGCCGGGCAGGGGGCAGGGGCCGGGGCCGCGGCGC
>NC_048228.1:6473158-6520881 GCF_002007445.2 Ailuropoda melanoleuca
TCCGCCCCGCGCCCTCCACAGCGCCGGGCCCGGGGGCCGGCCCGCGCGCCCCCCACTGCCCACACCGTGGCCCTCGCGCGCGGTCCGCGACGGGGCTCCTGGATCCCGAGCCTCCCCACCCCGAGCCACGCCCCCGCGCCCTCTAGGCTCCACCGTGTGGCTTCCAAGTCCCCTGCCGCGGCCCCGCGCGCCGCCCGGGCATCTTGCTCCCAGCCTGCCGCGCCAGGCCACCTCTGCTCTAGCCAAACGGCTAGGACGTCCCGTTCTGGGGAGGGAAGGACTGGCATTTTTAGGGCTAGTGTTACCTTCCGTTCAGCCAGCTGGTGTGCGGTGTGTGTGTTGGGTGAGGGACGGAGACGGAGGCATTCTTTACACTAGTAACAAAACAACCGTGGAGTGTGATCGTCCTTCCTTATCCAGCGGTACCCGGACTGTTCACAGGGTCGTGATGGTTGCTTTGGGAAGGGAGTGTTTTCTTTTTTCCTTACAATGAGCGCGCTATTTGGTAAAGTCAAGCTTATTAGGTTTTATTTTGTAATGAAATACTAATTCCCGATTTGTTGGTTTTTCCTTTTTTGAAAATTTTATATTTTTTATTGAGATATCATTCATACACCATAAAATTGGCCCTTTTCAATGTACAATTCCATAGTTTATAGAATATTCACAAGTCTGTGCAACCGTTACAAGTCTGTGCAACCGTCATTATCTAATTCCCCAAGGGTTTCATCACCTGGAAAAGGAACTGTTCGTAGTCACCTTCCGTTTACTTCCTCCCCTCAGCCCCAGACGGTCCCTAGCCCTCCTTCCGTGTCCGTGGATTTGCGTATTCCGAGCGTTCGCATTAGTGGAATCAGATAGTAAGTCCTCATTTGTGACTGATTTCTTTCACTTGCCATGTTTTCAAGGTTCATCCACATTGCGGCTTGTATCAATACTTCATTTATTTTTATGGCCAGGCAATATTCCATTGGATACACCACATTTGTTATTTTTATATGTCGATAGCCCACTTTTTGGCTATTATGAATAATGCTGTTATAAACCTCTGTGTACAAGTTTTTGTGTGGACACATGTTTTCAATTCTTTGGGTATGTACCTAGGAATAGAATTGCTGGTCATATGGTAACTCTGTGTTTAACTTTTTGAGGAACTGCCAGACTGTTTTTCAAACTGGCTGCAACTTTCTATATTCCTACAGCAATGCAGGAAAGTTTCGATTTCTCTCCATTTTCCTAACGCTTTTGCTCATCTGTCTTTTCGATTCTAGCCATCCTAGGGTGTGCAGTGGTCTCTCATTGTGGCTTTGATTTGCATTTCTCTAGTTAGTCATGATGTGGTTCCACATCTTTCCATGTGTTGGTTGATCCTTCGAACATACTTGCTGGAGAAGTGTCGGTCTATTCCGTTCCCTTGCCTCTTGTTTGCTTGTTTGTTTGTTTTGTATGGAGGGGTAGGAGTTCTTTGTATTTCTGGATACCCGACTCTCATCAGATATATGACTTACAAAAATGTTCTCCCCTTCTCTGTGTTGTCTTTTCACTTTCTTGATGATTTCCTTTGAAGTACAAAAGTTTTTATTTTGACAGTGTCCAGTGGGCCTATTTTTTCCTCTTTGGTTGCTGTGTTTTTGGTGTCCTATCCAAGTACCCACTGCCTGTCCCAGCTCATGAAGATTTACACCTGTATTTCCTTCCTTCCCAGTACAACAGTGTTTGGTTACTGTAGCTTTGTAGTAAGTTTCCAAATGGGGAAGTGTGAGTCCTCCAATGTTGGTTTTCTTTTTCAATATTATTCTGGCTGTTTGGGGTCCCTTGCAATGCTGTATCAATTTGAGGGTCAGTGTTTCCATTTCTTTAAAAAGAAAAAAATAAAAAGCCAGCTGGGATTTTGATAGGGATTTCTTTGACTCTGTATATAAATTGGGGGGATAATGCTATTGTAATAATACTAAATCCTCTTATCCATGTACATGGGATGTCTTTCCATTTATTTAGGTTGTCCTTAATTTCCTTCAGTGATGTTTTGTAGTTTTCAGTGTACATTAGATTTGCTTTTACATTTGATTCATAAAAGGCAAAGATTATCATAGACATAGGCCTTTTTGGATCTAACTCTTAAAAACGTTGTATTCTGAGATATGCATACTGAAAATTACCTAAAATACAAAGTACAGTCTGATATTATATAACAAAAACCCACCCAGAGCAAGAAATATAAACATTTCCAGCAACCAGAAACCTCCCCCAAACCTTTCTACCTCTTCAGTCACTTCCTTGCTTTTTACGAAACCATGCATGTATGCATCCCTAAACAAAAGGGTATAGTTTGCCTGTCTTGAACTTTCCATCAATGGAATCACACTCTATCTTCCCTTTGTGTCTTCTATTTTTTTGCTCCACATTCTCACACAAAGCTCATGTATTTGATCACTATATATAGTATTCATTTGATCACTGTATGGTATTCTGTTGTATGGCTAATATATGTATCCATTCTACTGCTTTTGGACATGTGGGTTGTTGCCAGGTTTGGGCCGTTACTAGCAATGCTGGAATGAGCATATATTCTTTTTTAACCAGAAAAGCAATTTACTAAAAACAATTCTCAGAAGCTTGAGCAAGCATATTCATGGTCTTTGCAGAGCAGAAGAGCAGCTGTGTTCCTTCTGAGTCACTTCAGAAGCCCCTGGCCTCCTCCCGAGAGGACCCCAGATAATGAACAGACTCCAGCAGAGAGGGCTGTCAATGAAGCCTCGCAGCTTTTACGGATATGAACAGTTTTAGGCTTGGGTTATGCAACCAGCCCTGGGCTTTGGCACGTGGCCGGGCAAGAGCCTGGAATGGACTGCCCCTGTCTCCCACCAAGGTCAGAGTCATTTAATCCTTTGCGTATTTGGGGGACAAGAGGGGTTAGGAGAGGTCTGGCAAGCTACTGTGTCACAGACCAAGCCCTTTGCCCACCTTCCCAGGTGAGTGGTTGGCTATTTCACAGGCAAGTTTGATCAGGAGATCGCTTGGTTTTTTCTTCGCACTGGGAAACAACATTCAAAGAACCATTCAGACTTCCCACTGTAGGGACAAATGGGGGGGGGGACATGCAATGATATAGCTTCAGATCACTTCCAATTAAGCCTGTAGCTAATTTTCCATAGACTGAGCTCCCTGAAGTTGCCCCGTGGGTCCGGACATTAAGCAGGAAGTGAGACTTAAGACTGCCAGGTTGCTGGGTGATTTTAAGCCACTGAGTGTGGTCTCCACCAAAGGGAGCCAGTGACTCCTGGCTCTCCACCTCTCCATAGAGCTCCTGGGCTCTGCTTCTCCTATCCCAGGGGCTGTTGGTCCCCCAGGGAGGCCTGACCCACAGCGGACCCAGAGAAACCTCAGGCTCCGGGCCATCACCGAAGTTCCCATCCCGCAGGGAATGTGATGTCCTAATAGCCACATTTTCCACTTCTGGTCTCCCAATCCTCCCTTCCCCCCTCCTCCTTGGGGAATTGGTAAGAAACTCAGATGGAGTCTTCTTTTGACCCCAAGTCGTCTCTCCAGAGTTTGTGCCAAGCGAGCTGGCGGTTGTCTGCTGTTGCACGTCCAAGGCCCTGGCTCATGGTGACAGCCTTCTCTGCACTAAAATATCCTGACAGCGGAATGAGGGGCCCAGACGTGGAGAGGCCCCATAACCATGGCCAGTGGCGCCAGAGGCAGACTGGCTTTGGTTTGCTTCTCTCTGCTCCTCCTACCCCAGTCCTCCTTGGACAACTGCAAAAGGGGTGACAATCTGACATCTCTAAATCAGAGGAGGCCTGAGTGATTTTCCAAGCCTAACTCCTACCTGAGTAACAAGCTGTGTACGTGATTAAATATTGCTTTATTTTTAGAGAGAGAGCGGGGGTGGAGGGGCAGAGAGAGAGGGAGAGAGAATCCTCCAGCGGACTCCTCGATGAGCATGGAGCCTGACACCAGGCTCTTGCAGGACCCTGAGATCATGACCTGAGCCGAAATCAATAGCCGGATGCTTAACCGACTGAGCCACCCAGGCGCCCCTTCGTGTATGTGATTTTAAAAACTAGAGCAGGGGCGCCTGGGTGGCGCAGTCATTGGGCGTCTGCCTTCGGCTCAGGGCGTTCTGGGATCGAGCCCCACATCAGGCTTCTCTGCTGGGAGCCTGCTTCTTCCTCTCCCACTCCCCCTGCTTGTGTTCCCTCTCTCACTGGCTGTCTCTCTCTGTTAAATGAATAAAGTCTTTTAAAAAATAAAATAAAAACTAGAACAGAAGAGGGACTTTTCCTTATGTTGCTGGTAGAAATGTGGGCTGGCCACCTTTCTCATTTCCCTGTTTGGAGGTGAATATGGCCCATCTTGCCCCTTCCCGCCCCAGTACCACAGTGAGGAATGGCTGTGGAAGAGGAACCTGGCCCATGCGGGGCCCTTTATGTACTCCCCCACCCCCAAAGGAGGTTGTGCAACCCCTGACACGCTCACAAGGCCGTTGGGCCACACAGCTGAAAGACCAGGACAAGCCTGACCAGCCACGTTTCTGGCCTCCTCCCTCTTCAAGGGGCACCATCTGGTGGGTCTATGTTCCTACAGTAGCCCTTGAGTCTCAGTGGGATGTATTTAAACTCTCTCCCAACACCTTGAGCCTCCTCCTCCCCACCCTCACCCCCAAACTCTGAAAGCTGCTGCTCCTGGCTTTCTGTGCACCCAGCCCTCCTGCCTACAGAAATCCGGAGGGCCTTGGTTTTGAGGAGCCCCTGGGTTGGGCCCCCACACTGCAGTTACCAGACACTTGGATCCGTTAAAGAGCTAAGCCTCTGGAGGGAAAGGCTATTTTCCTCTTCACCTCTACTTAGGAACTCACTTTGCAGGCGGCTCTGCCTTGCAGCACACTGCTGGCCCCAGGAGAGAGCTCTCGTGGTGCAGTGAAGACCCAAGTTGTAATCTTGCACCTCTGTCCTGACCCCAGCTGGGAGACAGAATTCCAAAGACCAAGCCCCTCCCCCCCAAGATCCTTGTCCTCTGGTTATTTAATCGTCAGTAATCGAAATGCTGCTGCAAGGGAATTTTGAAGATGTAATCAAAGGCCTGTTAAGCCCTGAATGTTTGTTCCCCCCAACCCATCCCCTGTCTTCCCCACCCCTTAAATCCATATGAAGCCCTAACCCTCAATATGATGGTATTAGGGGGCGGGGGCCTTTGGGAGGTGATTAGGCTTCGATGAAGTCCCGGGGGTGGGACAGCCGTGATGGGATTAGCAGCGGTGTAAGAGGAGACACCAGGCGACTTGGTTCTTCTCTGTCAGGCCTTGGAAGGATACAGCAAAAGGCATCCGTCTATCCATAAGCGAGGAAGTGGGCTCCCTCCAGGAACCAAATCGGCCAGCACCCTGCTCTGGGACTTCCAGCCTCCAGAACCATGAGACATCAATGTCTATTAATTAAGCCACCCCGTCTGTGGTATTTTGTCACAGCAGCCCGAGCTGACGGAGCCAGGTCCTATGTCAGTGGACCTCAAGATGCAAGGATTATCCAGGTGGGCCTGGCCCAGTTGGGAGAGCCCTTCAAAAGAAGCAGGCTTTTCTTGGCTAATAGCAAAAGAGGAAGTCAGAGAAATGGGAGGAGTGGGGGGGATTCCTAGGAGGATCTGACGTGGGGATCCCACTGCCAGCTACAATGTTGTGAGCGGGCCTGTGCCCCAGGGAAGGCAGTGCAGGGGCTGCTGGGAAATGACGACGGCACGAACCCACAGCCACCTGCGCAGGGAGCCGAGGACACAGCCGGCCAGAGCCGGGAGTGCCCCACCCAGAGCACAAGACCCAGTGGAGTCACGACTGCCTTCTGACCTACAGAAACTGTGATAATAACCTGGTGTTGGCTTAGAAGCCACCAAGTTTGTGTCATTTGTTACACAGGGATAGCAAACGGGTACACCACGTGACCGAAAAGGGGCCACTTCACCTTGCCAAGCCTCCAGTGCCTCATCTAATATAAGGGCAGAAAATTCATAGGGTTGTTGTGAATAAGGGGCTATTTGGGGGCTAGACAGAGCCCTGGGCTTGGGGCCAGAAGGCCAGAAGGCTAGTGGCACCAACTTGGGTAAGTAATTTCACTTCTCTGAGACTCAGTTTCTTTATCTCTAAAATGGGGCCAACAGCAGCTATTTCCTTGGCAATGCAGTAGTTGCTGGGCACATGGCGCCCCAGCCAGAGACTCTTTTCCGGGAGCCCCTGGCAGCTAGTGTGGTCATGTGACTAGGACTCACCCACGAAAGGTGAGTGGCAGCAACAGGCTGCTTCTTTTTTTTTTTTTAAGATTTTATTTATTTATTTGACAGAGAGAGAGACAGCCAGCGAGAGAGGGAACACAAGCAGGGGGAGTGGGAGAGGAAGAAGCAGGCTCATAGCGGAGGAGCCTGATGTGGGGCTCGATCCCACAGGCCCTGAGCTGAAGGCAGACGCTTAACGACTGTGCCACCCAGGCACCCCCAACAGGCTGCTTCTAAGCGTGGGCCTTAAAACACGGCACATGGCCTCCCACTCTCGCCCCCTCCTTTCACTGGAATGCCGAGGCACCGAGGCCAGCCACACAGTGTGGACATGCAGACCAGGAACTTGATCTACAGGATGGTGGAGGAGGATGGAAAGAACCCAGGTCCCTGAAAGGTGGGTGCTGCTGAGTCCCCTGCTCACCGGGCACACTCCCCTGGTGTTCCAGGGAGAAACATCCGTTTCCTTGGAGCCACTGGATACAGGGGGGCTCTTTATTACAGCCTCCCGGTCTCTGCCTTAACCCGTACAAACAACCAACACAGGACACCTGGCTGGCTCAGTCCATGGAGCACGTGACTCTTGATCTAGGGGCTGTGAGTTCGAGCCCCACAGGGGGTGTAGAGATTGCTGAAAAAGAAGGTCTTTAAAAACACAAAAACAAAAAAACAACCAATACAAGGAAAATAGGTCTGGGGGGTTTTAGCCCAGGGTTTTATTTCGTAAAGTGGAATTATTATACATATGTCCAGTAACTTATTAGCGCTGGCAAGTAGTGTTTGAAGAATATTGTGTAATTTCAGTGAATCAAAGGGTTCCAGTAATTTATTCATTCCACACATACTATTGAGCCGCTGCTGATTATCTGAAGTGACGACACTGAGCAAAACCAAATCCTGCCTTCCAGGAGTTTACCTTCTGGTCGAGAGAGAGGATACACAATCAACAAATACACGATATGTCTAATGGTGGGAAGTGTGGGAGAGGACTAAAGCCAGGTAATAGGGCCAGGGTGTGCTGGGGGGGTGGTGATGGGGGTGCTTCCTACAGGTGTCCAGAGAAGGTGACTCCATGGGATGGCGTCTGACAAGGTCCTGAAGTGAGAGAGCGAGAATTGGGACACGCAGGGGAAGAGCAGCCTAGGCAGAGGAAACAGCACGTGCAAAGGCCCTGAGGATGAGCATGGTTTCTGTGTTCAGGAAACAGCAAGGAGCCACTGTGGTTGGCCCAGTGACAGAGATGGAGAGGAGGACAGAGGCAGGGAGAACACACAAGGCCCTCGGTCAATGTGATGGATTTAGCGTTTACACACTGAGGGACACGGGAGCCTCTGGAGGGCTGAGCAGAGGTGTGCCTCTGGCTATGTGTAGAGCTCAGAGTCCCCTGCATCATCTAGGTGAGGGACGGTAGAGTCTGAGCCCATGAGGAGTCAGGGAAGATTCTAGACTTCTTTTTTTTTTTTTTAAAGATTTTATTTATTTATTTGACAGAGAGAGAGAGACAGCCAGTGAGAGAGGGAACACAAGCAGGGGGAGTGGTAGAGGAAGAAGCAGGCTCCCAGCGGAGAAGCCTGATGTGGGGCTCGATCCCAGAACGCTGGGATCACGCCCTGAGCCGAAGGCAGACGCTTAACGACTGCGCCACCCAGGCGCCCCAAGATTCTAGACTTCTAAGATGCAAGGACAGAGTTGTTTTTCATGGAAGGGAGCAGGTTTATGGGGAGGCAACAGCAGGGGGTTGGCTCTGGACACATCACATTTTTTTTTAAAGATTTTTTATTTATTTATTCGACAGAGATAGAGACAGCGAGCGAGAGAGGGAACACAAGCAGGGGGAGTGGGAGAGGAAGAAGCAGGCTCATAAGCGGAGGAGCCTGATGTGGGGCTCGATCCGGTAACGCCGGGATCACGCCCTGAGCCGAAGGCACGCGCCTAACCGCTGTGCCACCCAGGCGCCCCTCTGGACACATCACATTACTGTTGGATAAGCCAAGTGGTGGTGGGGGGTGTTCGGAGTTCTAGGGGAGGCCCTATCTGGAGACAGAAATTGGAGGCAGTCAGCATAAAGGCAGCATGTAAGCCACGAGACTTGAGAGCTCCCAGGGACTGAGGTTGGAAGCCTGGGGCACTGCAGGGCTGGGGATGGGAGGGTGACTCGCTGTAAACAGAAAGATGTCTTTAAGCAGTGACTTTTTTTAAAACTGCGGTAAAATATATATCACATCAAAACTTGCCATTTTAACTATTTTTATGAACACAAATCGGTGGCATCGATGACTTTCACAAGATTATGTGAACATCGCCATTACTTCAAACACGTTTTCATCACCCCAAACAGAGACTCTGGACCCCTTAAGCAGGAAGTCCTCACTGCCTTGTCTCCCCAACTCTGGCAACCTCTCATCTACTTTCTGTTTCCATGGATTTGCCTTTTCTGGACGTTTCCCACCAACTGAATCAGATAACAGGTAGTGTTTTTGTGTATCTGGCTTCTTTCTGTTACCATAAGGTCTTCCATGTCTACCCACGTTACAGACTGTGTACAACACTGCATTTCCTTTTATGGCCAAATTATACTCCACTGTGTGAATATTTTGCTTGTCCATTCATCTATTGACGGACATGTGGGTCATTTCCACCTTTTGGCCATTGTGAATAGTGCTTCTGTGAATAAGGAGTGACTCTTAAAGATTTTGGAGAGGAGATAAAAGGCAAGAGCACCCCTCCTTCCCAGAAGCCCTTCAGAATCTTCCAGAAGAGGTAAGATTTCTTTTGCTTTTATAAAGAGGGACCCTGGGCTTCACTAGGTTGAAAACTTGGCTTTAAGGCAAACAGGATTAAGAGAAAATGTTCGCTATAAAGAATTATTTAACATTTATGCAGGAAACATTGTTATATATTAACTATTGTATTTAATAGGAACACGGGATCGATGTATTATTTGTCACCTGTCTCTCCACAGAATGTGTGATCGATAAGGGCAGGGACCCGGGCTATGTCGTGCACGGTGCCTGTCACACGGTGGGCCCTCTGTCAGTGTCTGTGGAATGAATGACAATACGCAGCAGCCACACGAAGGTCACCTGAGCCATGGCGAGGGAGGTGGGGTGGGTCCCTGCCTGCCTTTCCACGGCAGGATTCTTATCCACAGGCCAGGAACCGAGGGGGTGACTAGGTACATCGCTTTTAGCAACTTCCCACAGGAACCTAGCATTTCCTTTCCTGACAAATGTGGGCAGCAGGTCCCAGGAGTTTTTCACAGTACCTGGGATTCTGTTGGCAACAGAAATTGCAGACATTTTCATATCATGTATGCAGATTTCTCGAAATCCCACTAATGCTCATCGCTTTGTTTAAGTGGTGGTCATTATTAGACCAGCTTCTGCTAGATCTTCCTTAATATGCTGATAAGGAGGATGCCTGGTGGCTCACTCAGTGAAGCGTCTGCCTTCTGCTTGGGTCATGATTCCATGGTCCTGGGATCGAGTCCCGCATTGGGCTCCCTGCTCAGCGGGGACCCTGCTTCTCCCTCTTCCCGCTGTTCCCCCTGCTTGTGCTCTCTCTCCCCGACAAATAAATAAAATCTTTAAAAAAAAAAATGCTGATGGGGCGCCTGGGTGGCTCAGTTGTTAAGCATCTACCTTCAGCCTAGGGCCTGATCCAAGGGTCCTGGGATCGAGCCCCACATCCGGCTCCCTGCCTGGCGGGAAGCCTGCTTCTTCCTCTCCCACTCCCCCTGCTTGTGTTCCCTCTCTCGCTGGCTGACTCTCTGTCAAATAAATAAATAAAATATTAAAAAAATATATGCTGATAAGGGGCACATATCTACCCTACAAGTTCAGCTTTATCAACTATTTTGATAATTACAGTATAATTGTTCTGCTTTGTAATCCCATGTATTCTATTTTTCGCCATTATCTTTTGGATCCACAGGCATCACTAGATGGGCACAGGGTTTGTGGTATAACAAACGTTAAGAGCCTACTGTGAGGGTTTGCCTGGCTTCTCCCTCTGCCATCTTCCTGGGACACACACTGTCCTGGACCCCGACAGCCAGTCATGATCCGGCCATGTGAGTAGTGTCGCCTCTCACCACCAGGAGGCGCTGCTTCCCCCCGGTCAGGGGAAGCCCAGGGGCAGGTTCAATGCTTCCTCCCTCCCATCTTTGTCCTAACCAGGAACAAAAGCTCCTGGGAGTTCTCCTCCCTTTCCTCTCTCCGCCCCCTCTCTCTTTTTAAAATTTGAAGTAATCTCTACACCCAATGGGGTGCTCGAACTGAGATCAAGAATCCCATGCTCTACTGACTAAGCCAGCCAGATGCCCCTCTCTCTTATAAAAAATAAATACATAAAATTTAATTATGGAAAATTTCAAGCAAGTACAAAAGTCTATGAACCCCCAGAAAGCCATGAACTGGCTTCAATAATTGTCACCTCATGTGGGGAGCTTCTGAAGCGTACAGATGCCCAGGCCTAGCCCAGAGTCTTAGGGCTCCCAAAGCTCAAGGGCCCTTTGGGAGCCCCCGTTATAAGCCTGGCCCTGCCTCCTGGGACACCCCAGGTGACCGAGTGCGGATCTCCAGACCACACTTCCTGCTCTCCCGACCTCAGCCTGCCACCCTCCACCTCCAATCCCACCCCAGGCCTGAAGGTCTTTTCCCAGTTCTGACCAGAGTCCTCCTGCTCACGCTCATTTCCTCTCGCTCAGGCCCCGCAGGACTCGGGGAACAGCTGGCTCCCATCATCCGTACCATCACTCTTCCTGTGTCTTTCTGGAAAGCGGTATTAAGTAACCCACACCTCACACCCTTGAGCAACGACACATGGCCACAGTCTACTGGCCAGGGAGTCTTCCGTTGCTTCTTCCTGTGTTGGAGAACGGACTCAGGAGTCGACGATTTCTCGCCTTCTCAGACTGGAAAGATCCTGTTGAGCGGTGAAAACAAGATTTTGAAGTGTCCAGAAAAACCCAAGACACGTTGAACTGTGTCCCTCCCCCCATTCATATGTTGAAATTCTAATCCCTGGAATCTCAGGACATGACCTTATTTGGAGACTCTCTCTAAAGAGATGATTAAGTTAAAATGAGGTCATTAGGGTGGTCCTAATCCAGTAGGACTGGTGTCCTTATAAAAAGGGGAAATTTGGACACAGGTGGATACAGAGGGGAGCCCATGTGAAGACACGGGAGGATGGCTGTCTGTCTACAAGGCCAGGAGAGAGGCCTCCGAAGGAACCAACCCTCCTGACACCTTGATCTTGGACTTCTAGCCTCCAGGACGGCGAGAAAACAAATTTTTGTTGTTCCAGGTACCTAGTCTGTGGTTCTTTGCTAGAACAGCCCTAGCAAATACAAGTAATCCCCAAATAGATACAATTCACCAAAGCAACAAAATCCTTCCCCAAATCCTGATGAACCACAGTTTCTGATGACCGCCAGAGGCAGCCCCATGCACAGGACCTGAGTTCCCTACCTGAATCCCCCAGCGGGCCCTGGGTTCAGCTGGAGGGAGGATTCTGGTCCCACTCAGCTCTACTCACCATCTTATGCTGGAGTGTCTGCTCTGTGCCAGGACCTCCTGGCAAGTGGGCACCAAGACCTGATCCCATACTGGGTCATGAGTTTGATGTGGGACAACAGAGTCCTCGTGACCTGCAGCCTGAGAGCCTATGGAAGGCTGATCATCAGAAATTTCAAGGGCAAAATGAGAACGCAGGATACCCTTGTCCAAAAATTACTACAAATTTCAATTTGGTGACAGTCCAAAGGCAGGGCCAGCTAAGGTGGCACAGGTGACACACCCATGAAGCCAACCCTGCTGTTAGGGGACAGCAAAGGGAGGCTCGGGGAAGGCCAAGGGTGCAGGGCACAAGGATGTCACCAGAGCTACTGACTTATCATGTGGCTGCCCCCAAATCCATGCCCAGTGTGCATGTGCGTGCACGTGCGTGTGTGCACACGCGTGTGTATGTGTGTGAGAGAGGGAGAGAGAGAGAAGTAGCCCCCCCTTTGTCCCAATCCACTCTAAACCCTTTCTCAGAGTCAGCACTGCCCTGCTGGTCTCCACAGAAGTTCCAGAAAGATAAAGGGCTAGATACATATCTAAGTACATTTCTCCACTGCGGTCAGATACGATGATGCCAGAGTATATCCTACATGTCTGCTCCAAAGACTGCAGAAATAAACTGCCACAAAGACATCGCTTTCCCACAAACCTGCTGTTTGTTTCCTTCCTTATTATCTAGGAACTTCTGCACCTGAACTGTTTCCAAGAAGCGCCATTTTTCCGGTTTCTGTGTTGGCCTAACGAAAAGCAAAGCTACACACGGAAAGAGGTTACTCGCAAATAATTTCACCTGAACTCAACAGGCCACTTAGATCACAATCCGAGAGTGTGGTCCCTTTAATTTAAAAGTTCAAGACCCTGAATCAATTGGTGCTTGGGAGAAGGCAGGCATTCTTCACCTCTGCCTAAAACTGGGAAAAATGTAAAGACTTCGGCTCAGAAGCCATCCCAAATGCTGCCTTGGTCAAACTCCCCTGAGGGATCTGAGTGTTGGTCTGTCCTTGCAGCCGGCATTCCGGGCATTCCATCGGCCCCACTTCAGCCCACGCCCGGCTCCACGGGCCTGGGGAGCAGTGCGGAATGTGTGGCCAAGTGGGCACGGGTGTGGCCAGTCCAATGTGCGTTACAAAGGGGCCCTCTCTGAAGCAAGCCCTCTGAGCGACGAGGAGAAACAGAACAATTCCCACAGGAATCCGGTTTGCTGGAGAGAGCCTGGCTGCCCACTTTGCTCTCCAGCATTAAGAGAGAGAGGGCTGGCTTGGACAGAGGAGACATCTCCAGGCCAAGGTTAGACCTAGAATAACTTTCTAAGGGGTCTTCTGACTTACATAAAGTGGTCCAAATGGAAACAGGCTCATCTCCCGCCCAGCACTAGAAAGCACCGAGGTCGGCCAGACAGAGCCAAAAAAGATGGGGTCCAGGCAGGTGGGCATGAGCAGGGCAGGGGCCGCATGGGGAGGCTGGGGGGAGGGGGAGTCACAGCAGGTGTTGTCCTTGGCCTGCATCAAAGGTACCAGAAGCCCTATCCTCTCATGGGCCCTCGAAGTTTGTCTTAGTCAATGGGGTCAGAGGGGTAAACCACCAATGCCCTGCTTCACCTCTCAGACTTGTATGCATTCCCATAAGCACTAGATTGGAGGATGGGAAAAAATCAGTGGGACGAAGAACTGGAGTACTCACGGCTCAATCGGCACCAACGCAGATAGGCAAGGACCAAAGGCTGGTTCTAGTGGGTTCTGTCAAAGCATGGGGCCTACTAATGGGTTCCCCAGGCTCGCTGGAGCCCACGGATGTGCCTTGCACATCCAAGACCTGCCCAAGTGACCAGCGTGTCTTTGCTCTCCAACCTCTGGTGGCTCAGGTCCACTTCCTGTTGCCATGGCAATCCAGCTGGCCGCACAGCTCACTGGACTCAAAGTTGGCATCTGCAGGTGGGGCTGGGTGGACCCAGAGAATTAGGAGTCTCTTTTAGCTGAGCTCCCATGAAGGAACCTTCCTCATCAGCCACTGGGACAGAAACACCAGCAACTTCTCATTGCCCATCCACATCTTGGGACTGGCCTTGGCTGAAAAGGAAAAATCTCCCCAAAGCAGACCCATTTCCTAATGCCCACCCAGGCACGTTCGCCAAAACTAATGACTGCCTCCACGGTGTGCCTCGTGGGGGAAGAGAAACGGCATATGCCAGCGGTTAGGGACATGGACTCTCAAGCCAGACTGCCTGGGTTCAAATCCTGTCCCTCATTTCTATCGGCTGCATCCTGTGTGACTTTGGCACTTCGAGTATTTGTTTTCTTCTCTATAAGAAAAAAGTACCAACACACCCGGCTCCTGAGAGACGACATTTCCAGTCTTAGAACAGGGCTTCACACACACTAAGTGCTCTGTAAACGCTGGCTTCTATCATTCCCATGTGCAAACTTCTCCCAGAAACATCCCATACCCCCAGCCCTGCGCTTCTTTCCCTCGACATCCGTGAGCAGGCCACTCCATGGGCCCCGAGAGCTTCCCCCCGCCGAAGCCCTTACCCACCAACGTGGCGGAGCAGAGCTTCCAGCACCGTGGGTCCGGCGTGTCACGTGGGCTCCGGGCGCCTGTCGCACGTCTCCTCCCGCGGGGGCCCAACAACGTGCAGCACTTCTAGGGCAGTATACTTGCTGATTGCTTCCTGCACTATTACTCACAACAACCAGCTAAGACACTGCCAAAGAAACACTCACAGCTGGCCCTGCTGATGACTCAGGGGCAGGCCGCTTCTGCCGCTGCCGCGGACCTGTGGCTGGGAAGGGAATGGGGACAGGAAGGACGGGACCGGAGAAAGCGGGGACTGGCGACAGATCCCAACAGCGCTGGCCTGCGACTCACTGACCAGGAGAAAAAAAAAAACCAAGTCAGCACTTCCCTGGAAGAGGAAAAGTTAGGAAGGGACAGCTGTCTTCGGTCTGCGTGGCTATACGAGAAGGGAGCAAGAGAACAAGGGCACCGGCTGCTCCCCCATCCTGGGCGCCCCTGACAGCGCGTATTAGCCCGAATCCTCCCGGGGAAGCGGAAGCAGAAGGAGATACAGATGAGGAGATTTATTTCAAGGAACTGGCTCACATGACTGTGGGGCTGGCTAGGGCCGCCCGGCCGGCTGGCCGCTCTCGGGCAGGAGCTGACACGGCAGTCCGCAGGTGGAATCTTCCTCCTCAGGAAAACCCCAGCTTTGTTCTTAAGGCCTTTCAACTGCTTGGATGAGGCCCACCCACGTTATTGAGAAGAATCTTTACTTAAAGTCAACCGACCGTAGATGCCACCCACATCCGCACACGCAGCACGAAGCGCGGTGTTTGGTTGAATTCCTGGGTACCCCAGGCTGGCCCAGCTGACGCCTTGAGATGCTCGTCACAGTGGCTGCTAGAATATCTAGTCACTAACTGCTTTGGATGCGGACCACCGACAGACAGTTCCTCTTCTGCGTGGGGGTGGGGACATACCGGGGTGCTCTTGGGTGGTCACTGTGTCCCCTACCCCAGTACAGGAGGTCCCAGAAATGGGTTCCAGGCCAGTTGTTGCGGATCAAAGCAGCTCACAGGTGGGCACGGTCTCTGCCCTAGAGGAGAAAGCCCCTCTGCGGCCTCCCCCTCCCCCCGCAGGACACAAGCACACAGCGCCTCCTTCCTTGGCGGCTAAGCGTCCAGTGTGGGTTGGCGGGGGTCTACTCTCACCTTAGTCTTCTGCCCCCAAACAGATGAACCCATAACGCCCTGCCTAAAAGGCAAGCCAGACTAGACTTTCATTGTGGCTTTTTACCCAAGTGTGGAAAATATGCCTCTGATATGTCCAACTTTATCCCAAAGGTAAGTGCCAGCAGCACACGTCTGTCAGGTTCGAGCACTGTGCCCAAGAATCACCTGGAGGCTCCGGTGAAGAGGGATTCCTGGCTCCACACTAGAGCTTCTGACCCAGCGGGTCTGGGAGAGGGCCAATGGCACCTTCTACGGTGACCGTCCTCAAGTAAGCACAGGGGCAAGCAGGAGCCTAACTCCCAGGCTGGCTGGACAAGGTAGAGGGCCCCCAAATACTGAAGACAGAAGCAGACTCCCCATGGTAGACAGCTGCGTGGGAATAAACAGCCGCGTGCTTGGTGTCTGTGAGCACAGAATAGCATTTGGGACGGGCTGGCCCTTCCAAAGATGCGGTGTGAGAGGCAGGAACGGGCTCATGAGCACTCGCTGGCCTCAGGCTGGCATCTGGCACTGCTGTCAAGGTCAGGGCAGCATGGTGGCTGTGTGGTTCTCAGGGATGGGGCATGCACTGAACCCCAGCAGAGGTCGAAAGCACTAACAGAGGGAGGGAGACAAGGGAACTGCTAATTCTTGGATCCAGCCTACTCTCTGGCTCAGAAAATGAACCAAAGGAAAAGATGGCTCAGAAAAGCAAGACCAGATGTATCTTCTACTGCTAAGCAGCCCTTGCCCCCGATTTCCATGCAGAACCCCATTTTCTGAATCTAGGCAGTGTACTGGGTGAAGGTGTCTGCCTATGGAGGCTGCTCCCCAGGCACCGGGGCTGATCTGGCACTTATGGTAGCCAGGAGGGGGTCCTTCCTCTTCCTCCCGAGTCCAGGGTCCTCAGACAGAGAGGACAATCCTCCCAGTCAGACAGGGGAGGCCTGGACTTCGGAGACAATTTTCCCAGTCAGAGAGGGGAGGCCTAGACTTTGGGGATAATCTTTCCAGTCAGAGAGGGGAGGCCTAGACTTCAGGGACAATCTTCCCAGTCAGAGAGGGGAGGCCTGGACTTCGGGGATACTCTTCCCAGTCAGAGGGGGAGGCCCGGACTTCGGGGACAATCTTCCCAGTCAGAAAGGGGAGACCTAGACTTTGGGGACAATCTTCCCAGTCAGAGAGGGGAGGCCTAGACTTCGGGGACAATCTTCCCAGTCAGAGAGGGGAGACCTAGACTTCAGGGACAATCTTTCCAGTCAGAGAGGGGAGGCCTAGACTTTGGGGACAATCTTCTCAGTCACAGAGGGGAGGCTTGGACTTCGGGGACAATCTTCCCAGTCAGAGAGGGGAGGCCTAGACTTCAGGGACAATTTTTCCAGTCAGAGAGGCAAGGCCAGAACATTAGGCAAGGGTGAATAATCAGTCAGTGGATGAAATCTGACTGTGTTCCACAAAGTATAAAGCACGCAAGTCAGCAGTCTTTGACCAAGTCAGACTTTCCTGCAAAGTTGCAACCCAAGGTCAGAGTGAACGTACTTAGATGTGAATGTACATTCTCTTCTACTGAAAGGCCTCTGGTTCAACTACCAGGAGAGCTTCTGCTGCGTTAACACAAGACGTTTAAAAGGCCTGTGTGTTTAAAAGGCCGGGGGCTCGGTTCAGAGCCCTGATTTTGTCTTCACTTCGTTTCTCCTAACAGGGGAGGCCCAACACCTCTCGCTGCCAGGGCCGCTGGTCCAGGGAGCCGGGAGCGATACAAGAAAACCAGAAGTCATCTCTACCAAGGGAGTTTTAAGTTCCTAGCACTTGAATTTTAGGCACTAAAGAAAAAATGGATTCTGGCAACATGGCTCTTGCATGTTCCAAATCCTGGAAAAAGAGACGCCCTCTTCATCTAGGAGATGTGGAAATTCATTCAGGAAACCTTTCCAATCCTACAGCACATGTCTCAGCAAGCACAAATGTATTTTCGGCACCTATCAGCTACTTACTGTGCACCCACCATGTGCTGACCCCATGCTGGGTGGGGAGGGTGGAGGGTGGGAAAGCGGTGGCCGTCTTGGGCCTTGGGGGACCCATGAAGAAAGAGATGGGCAAGAAATCACAGCTGTGCAAAATTATAACTGAGCAGTTCTGAACCACGAGAGCAGGCACTTTTAAAATGCCCGTTCTGGGGGCAGAAGCGTGGTGCTGAGAACAAGTCACAGCTTTGCACCACACGCTCCCTCCCCTGCCAGGTTTGGAGAGGAATCCGATGATTTTTACCACGATTTTTTACCACCAGCCTTAGTTAAGTGTCCTCTTGCATTTCATAATGATGTGGAAAGCTGGTAGCAATTTTTCTGCTCTTGCACTGACCTCCAGAAAACCTGACCCAGCCACAGGAAGGTGACAGTGAAACTCAGAGGAGTTTCAGAGACCTGTCCAGATCTGTGAGTGACTTCCACTCAGGTTAGAGCCTGGGCAGAGAGAAACCTGCCTGCAGAGTGGGGGATCTCACACTAAAAAAGAAAATTACAGGCCAATATCCCTGATGAACATGGATGCAAAAATTCTCAATAATTGAGAATTCAACAGTGCATTAAAAGAATTACTCACCACAATCAAGTGGGATTTCTTCCTGGGCTCCAGGGTGGTTCAATAATCACTCAAATCAATCAATGTGATACATCACAATTATAAAAGAAAGGATAAGAACCATTTGATCCTCAAGAGATACAGAAAAAGCATTTGATAAAATATGGCATCCTTTCTTGATAAAAACCCTCAACAAAGTAGGGATAGAGGGAACATACCTCAGCAACATAAAGGCCATATACGAAAGACCTACAGCTAATATCATCCTCAATAGGGAGAAACTGAGCGCCTTTCCCCTATAGTCAGGAACGAGACAGAAATGTCCATCTTACCATTTAACATAGTACTGGAAGTCTTAGCCTCAGCAGACAACAAAAAGAAATAAAAGGCATCCAAATCCGTGAGGAAGAAGTCAAACTTTCACTATTTGCAGATAACATGATCCTGTAAGCAGAAAACCCGAAAGCCTCCACCCAAAACATTGCTAGAACTAATACATGAATTCAGCAAAGTTGCAGGATATAAAACTGATGTGCAGAAGTCTGTTCCATTTCTATGCACCAAGAATGAAGCAGCAGAAAAAGAAATCAAGGAATTGATCCCATTTGCAATTGCCCCAAAAACAATAAGACACCTAACAAACCCTAACTAAAGAGGTAAAAGGTCTGTACTCTGAAAACTATAGAACACTTAGAAAGAAATTGAAGAGGACACAAAGAAATGGAAAAGTGTTCCATGCTCATGGATTGGAAGAACAAACATCGTTAAAATGTCTATACCACCTAAAGCCACCTATGCAGTTAATGTAATCTCTATCAAAACAGTACCAGCATTTTTCACGGAGCTAAAACAAACAATCCTAAAATTTGTATAAAGACCCGGAATAGCCAAAGCAACCCCGATAAAGAAAAGCAAAGCTGGAGGCATCATGTTTCTGGACTCCAGGCTCTATTACAAAGCTGTAATCATCAAGACAGTATGGTACTGGCACAAAAACACAGAGAACCCAGAAATGACCCACAACTCTATGGTCGACTAATCTTCGAAAAAGCAGGAAAGAATACCCAATGGAAAAGACAGTCTTCAACAAATGGTGTTGGGAAAACTGGACAGCCACATGCAGAAGAATGAAACTGGACCACTGTCTTACACCATACACAAAAATAAAGTCAAAATGGAGGAAAGACCTAAATGTGATACAGGAAACCATCAAAATCCTAGAACCGTCAAAATCCTAGAGGAAAACATAGGTAGAAACCTCTCTGACCTCGGCCGTAACAACTTATTACACATGTTGCCGGAGGCAAGGGAAATAAAAGCAAAAATGAACTATGGGAACTTAATCAAGATAGAAAGCTTCTGCACAGTGAAGGAAGGAAACAACAAAACTAGAAGGCAGCCTATGGAATGGGAGAAGGTATTTGCAAATGACATATCTGATAAAGGGTTTATCCAAAATCTATAAGGAACTTATCAAACTCAACACCCCAAAACCAAATAATCCAGTTAAGAAATGGGCAGAAGACATGAATAGGCACTTTTCCAAAAAAGACATCCAGGTGGCTGAGAGACACACAAAAACATGCTCAACATCACTGATCATCAGGGAGATAAAATCAAAACCATGATGAGATACCATCCCACACCTGTCAGAATGGCTAACATTAACAATGCACGTTAACAGCAGATGTTGGCGAGGATGTGGAGAAAGGGGAACCCTCTTACACTGTTGGTGGGAATGCAAACTGGTGTAGCCACTCTGGAGAACAATATGGAGGTTCCTCAAAAAGTTAAAAATAGAGCTTCCCTATGACTCAGCAATTGCACTACTAGGTATCTACCCAAAGGATAAAAAATACAGATTCAAAGGGACACATGGACCCCAATGTATATAGTAGCATTATTGACAATAGCCAAACTATGGAGAGAGCCCAAATGTCCATCAACTGATGAAAGGATAAAGAAAATGTGGTATGTGTGTGTATATATATATATATATATATATATATATAAAATATACAGTGGAATATTACTCAGCCATCAACAAGAATGAATTCTTGTCACTTGCAACGACATGGGTGGAGCTAGAGTATATTATGCTAAATGAAATAAGTCAGAGAAAAACAAATACCATATGATCTCACTCATTTATGGAACTTAAGAAAGAAAACAGGTAAACATATATAAGGGGGGAGGAGAGAGGGAAAGGACAGAGAACAGACTGAGGGTTGCTGGAGGGAGGGGTGTGGGGGAGGGGCTAGATGGGCCACGGGGATTAAGGAGGGCACTTGTAGGGATGAGCACTGGGTGTTGTATTTAAGTGATAAATCACTGAATTCTACTCCAGAAACCAATACTGCATTGTATGTTAACTAAGTATAATTTAAAGAAATAAAAATAAAGCAGCCTAAATACAAGGTAAAAAAATAAAAGAGCGTGAGACCTCAGGGACAAGGCCATAAAGACTTACTTGGATGTTTTCAGCCTCAAAAATTATCGTCAGTCCAGGTCAAGGGGAACCAGCTTTCCCAGAGGGGCAGCCAGCACCCCTCTTTCTCCCAAATTTCAGGAGCCACCCTTGCCTGCCCTGGAGAAAAGAGAAAAGGTCACACAGTCCCTGGTCGTGATATTGGTGCCTGCCTTTCCCTGCACTGATCCTGCAGCGTCCTGGGTGAATGGCGAGCATGTCTGCTGGCTCCTGGGGGCTCCAGAAGCCTATTGCCTCTGCCCTCTGCAGAACTCGGCAACTTACTCATCTCACGCCTCTGAATATTTAAAATCCTTAGGGTTTCCTATTCTAGTCCTTACCAGATGGAGGGCTTAAACAGCCAGCTCCAGGAAGCTGCAGGTTCACCGAGAGGGAGAACAGCTCCCATGCTTGAGGACCACCAACCCAGATTCTCACTCGGGAGAGGGGCCGTCTGGGAGGCGAAGGTGAACAGCACATGCCATGATTGTCTAGAACTGCCCTTGCCTTAAGAACGGAGCGTAAGATACATGTATTTTAGGAGTGAGTGTAATTGTCAGTTATTGACCGCCCCCCCCCCCAGTCAGTTAGAAATCTGAATAAATTTCAAATTTCCGATGTAGCAGATCCTGGTTGCCTGCCCCAAATCCATGCCCCTCTGCTCCCGCTCACAGGCCCTGACTTGGCTCAGGTAAACTCAGCCTCGCCTCCTTAAGTCACATGCCTCACGAATGCCATGCCCACAGCCCCTTCCCTTGCCACCGAATGGTTGGGGCCAGGCCTGAGGCATCACTGTGGCCAATGGGATGTGTGGGAAAGTCAGCTGGGGCTCTGGGAAGGATTTCCTCACTCATAACAAGAGAGGCCCAGGAAGGACTGGCTGGGAAGAGAGCTGGTGGAAGACAACGTCAGTATACAGAGGACGGCAGGGCAGAAATATGGAGAGAACCCAACTCCTTGACATCCCCGGGCCACTGGATACAACCCGCCCTGAAACTGCCGACCTCGGGACTTATATTTTGTACAATGTTTACTGTCCTGATTACTTAAGTCATTTTGAGTAGGACTTGTCTCTTACTCGCAGAGGAGAGAATTCTAACTGATATATCCCATAATCTAAGCAATTCGGGCATCACAGATTACCTTGGAATTAAAAAAAAAAAAGGAAACCATTTAACAAAAACATCTCTGTTCAACAGCAGCAGAAACAGCATTCCCGTCCTCTCCTCACAGAAGTAGACCGAGTGAGGACAGTTCAGGCAAGTGGCCCCTGCTCTGGGCCCTTCCTGGTGAACTTGAGGGGTGACGTTCCATGATGGCAGCAGACAGGAGAGCCCATGGACTGCTCAGACTTTCAACCACGTCCTAGGTTTGGGGGCTGGGGGGGGCACGTTTGTTCTTTAGACCTGTGGTCCCTTCCTGGCCTCAGGCCAGAAATCCCCCAAAACACTAAGGGTTAACTACAGTGGGAGTGAAAATGCGGAGACAGGCTTTCCCAAGAAGAGATTTCAGAACTTCACAGTTTCAAAATAAAGTCCAGCCCAAGAGGCTGTAATATAAATTTGAGTTTCGGAAGAAGCCCAGCACAACCAACCCCGCCCCCCCAAATGTTTCCCTGAGTAGGGACTGAGGGTGCTGCCCCGATTTAACACTGAGCCCTTCAGGGAAGAGGCAGCCCCCAGCCCAACCCCCCACCTTATGGAAAAGGAAAACAGCCCACCTAACCACCACAGGCTTTCCATCCGTACTTACTAAAAACCCTTGTCCCCAGCCCTCCAAGAAGCATCAATGAGCACCCGAGATACTGTTTCTGGACCTTGCCTTCCCTCCACTCACCGTTAAGCAACCAGGCTCCATAAGATGTTTACTTTTTGGAACAAAGGATCAGACAATTAGAAATATTTTTTTAATGCCAAGGCCAGATTTCCCACAAACACAGTAAATCCTCTAGAAACAAATTCATGATTTTCTCCACTCATCCCAAAGGTCTTTTTCTCAAGGTGTAAGTGTTCCCTGAAGTTGATAGTGAACTAAACCAGCAGCAGGAAAAAAAAAAAAAAAAAAAAAGAAAGGTGGGTTACCTGCTTTGTGGGCTGAGGGAGGACCGGGGACTGGGGACCTCCGACCGCAAGGCTGGCTCCACCTGTTCGACCTGTCGGGCTTGCCGCCTCTGGGTCTGGCACCAGGCTCAGCTGCCAGGGGCTGGGCTCACTGCCAGCACCTGGGCCCCTCTGTAGGTGTGCATTCACCTGCGGAGAGGTGCTCCCCAGTCTGTTCCCACCCTGTGACCCCCCCCTACCGCCACCGCCAGCCCATCCGTACCAGCGCGTGCTTCCTGAGTCGTTTGTCTCTAAACCTGAAGCTGGTGGTGAGAAAGAACAAAAGGGAAGAGGAAGGAGGGAAGAGGAGACAGGAAAAACCCAGTTCCCACACCCACCCACAGTTCCTGGGTGACGGTCAGGGAGGTGGAGCTGGGTGGGACCAGGAGCCTGAGCGAGGCCGTCATGGTCATCATCGGGATCAAATTCCAGGGCTGCTCTTTCCCCCTGGGTGGCTATTTTGGGAAAGCAGCTTTATTCCAGCAGACTGGCTACCGCCGACACTGGAATCCGGAAGCCTCCGAGCTCTGCCAGGCCCCAGCGCAGGTAAAGGCAGGGAGAACAGCCCCAGAGAGCAAAGGGCAAGTTCCAGGCGCCCTCGAAACTCTGCTCTAAGCATACACAGGCCCACCTATCCCACTTGTCCTCAGGCCTTCACTAAGGATCACTGGGCACCTGGGATACTGTCTGGCTTGCAAGAGAGGGTTTTGGCTTGATGTCTGAACCAGGGTGCGTGCGGATGGGCACAGCTGGTGGGGCTGGTGGCACTGGGTCCTCCAGCATCACGGGCCTTCTTCTTGCCATCCGGGACTCAGAGTCCTCGGCGGCCAGATCTAGCTTCTCTTCCCTTGCACACTCTGATGCTGGCCAAGTGCAAGCCCATAGTGAGTGTGTGAGCTCACAGCATAGGTGTGTGGGAAGAAGGCGGGCGGGGGTTGGGGGAAGCATTCCAACCACTGCTCAAGTTCATTTGCGTGCTTTGGAGGCGGCCAAGTAAGCCAAGCCCCTGGGAGCCGCCGCGGAACACAACGGCAGCACCCAATAGCTGTGGCATAACCAGGATCACTGGGGTTTTCCAGTGCAAGGGCAGATGCTAAGTAGAAAGCCGCTACCAAGAAGCCAGAATTCATCTCCCTGAGCAGAGAGCGAGGCAGGGAAAGCTGCCCAAGGGAGAAGCTTGGTGGAACTGGGGCAGAACCCAACCTCCTTCCTCCAGGGTTACCCTGCTCCTCAAAGGTGGAAAGGAGAAGGCTGCCTGGGCCAGGCAGGGCCTCGGGGCAACACTGTGCTTTGTGAAGCCCCATCTCGAAGTCAGCAGCTAGCTCTGGTCCCCAGAGGAGTGAGCAAACAGGCCAACCCTGCTCAAGGGGCCTGATGCTTGGGGGCATGACCCGGGTGGGTCTATCCTGGGGCCTGACTCTCCCTCCTCCTCCTCCTCACTCTCAAACAGCCAGTCCTGGGCCACAGGCTTCCAGAAAATCCCCCAAGCCCCGGCCAACTTCAGACCGCCCTGGCCCTTAGATCATCTGCTAGTCACTGGGCTGAGACCCAAACTAATGGGAGAGAAATGCTGAGCGATTTCAGAAAACCAAACTGCAAAGGTGCTCATGATAAATACTTCAGTGAGAGCGCCCGGTGCTCTGAAAGACTCTAGGGAAGCACTTAGCAAACACGGCTAAAAAAGAAGCTGATGCTTTCTGCCCCCGATGTAATAGACAAGAAACTTCCAAATTTACATATAAAGTCCCATGATAAGTCATTCGGGATCCCCCAAAGTAGGAAGGCTGCTTGTGGTTACAGCAGGGTGAGTCAAGGAAACAAACAAATGAGCCGGATGAGGTCAGCCTTTTGGAAAAGGAACAAAGAAAAACTGCTCCCCGGCGAGAGGCCGCTCATCAGGCCCCAGGGGCGTCCAAGAAAGCCCGGCTCTGAATCCTGGAGACCAGTGCGTCTCCATGGGGGGCGGGGGGTGGCGATCTGTGCCCCAGGGCACATCTGGCAGTATCTGGAGACATTTTGGGTTGTCACAGCTGGAGGTGGGGGGTGCTCCAGGCACCTAGTGGGTACAGGCCAGGGACACAGCACACAGGACACCCCAAACACAGAGAATCACCCTGCCCCAAGTGTCAGCAGTGCCGTGATTGGGAAACAGCCTAACACAGCGAAAAACAGTTTTCCCTCTTCTTTAAAAGTCCTGGGCAAATGGTCACCTTCAGTCAGCCCAGAGGGCCGCTGGTGGGGACCCCTCCTGTCTGTGACGAAGCTGGGTGATCACGGGCTCTGCATCTTCGGAGGGACCTCTGGGAATAGACCGTAGCCTGGACGAGCTGCCCAGCCGCTGGCCGAGGGCTCCGGACCTCAGAGCTTGCCCCACTGCGGCTCAGCTCTGAAGGGCTCACACGGAAGCCATGGAGAAAGAAGGATGACACCGCCACTGTCACAGCCGATGGCCTCACCCGCGGCAGGTGCTTCACAGGCGTCGGTGACCTTTCACACACTTTGTCTTGCCTGAATAAATAAGGGCCTCACCCATGAAAGCAGAGTCTTTCTGCGTTCCTGACCTGCCAGCCCAGTGGAACAGCAGAGGCCCCACAACCAAGTGCACAGGGGTGGGGAAGGGAGAGCCGGGCGCATCCTTCCACTGGAGACCCCACGTCCAAGTGCACAGGGGTGGGGAAGGGAGAGCCGGGCGCATCCTTCCACTGGAGACCCCACGTCCAAATGCACAGGGGTGGGGAAGGGAGAGCCGGGCGCATCCTTCCACTGGAGACCCCTCGTCCAAGTGCACAGGGGTGGGGAAGGGAGAGCTGGGCGCATCCTTCCACTGGAGGCCCCACGTCCAAGTGCACAGGGGTGGGGAAAGGAGAGCCGGGAGCATCCACCCTCACATCACAAGAAGGCAGGGTCCGGAGGGAAGCTGGGAGAGGATCGAGAGTCTACCCCAGACCTCCCCCCCGCAGAGACAAGCTCCTGCCTGGTGAGCCCCCGGGGTCTGGAGCTGAGCTGATGGCAGACACATCTGGGGGCTACCCCTGCACCTAGCTGCACACCCCTGGATGTGAGTCCCGCAGAGACAGAGGCTCCAGAAATATAAGGAGCACATCACACCCCTGGAGTTTTTTCTGGTCTGCCACAGGCTCAGCGAAGAACGGTCAACAGAAACCAACCCAGGAGCTGGGTGGATGGGAAGGACGCCAGCCCAGAGCTGAAAGTGGCTGCCTGTGGGGAGTTGGGAGCTGGGGGGAGACACAGGCCGGACATGGGCCTCACCCATGAACCTCATTTACCTCTGATCGTTTGAGTTTTTATGAGTTACTACTAATTTTTATCATTTTAAAAGAACACTTAAAAGAAGAGAATGAGAGCAGACTATCCCGTACAGACACCCACTTTCCAGGAATACACCTCACCTGCTCCTGGAACTCTCCACTGCGGGCTTGCACAGGCTGCGTCTCCGGTCACCAGACCCCAAAAAACTGGCCCAAGCGAGACCACAAAAGCCAAAGAGAAAGGGTAGAGGCGGTGAGACAGCGCCTGGTGTCAAACAAGAAAACAAGAAAACCAGCTCACGTGCCAGGCCAGGAGCCCGGGTGGGAGGGAGGCTCCCGGCCCGACACCCCCATGTCTCCTGCCAACAACCCCTGAGCAGATGGCCATCCCCAGCGGTCGTCCCCTCAGACCCAGATAAGGCTCTGGATCCACCGCTCACTGCCGAGGTTCACACTGAGGAAAGTCACGCATGGCTAAAATCCAGAAGCTTGCCAACCTCTCATTACCCGGGCTGCTCTCAGTTAGAACAACGCTCTGCACCCCCACTTCCCGACCCTCGGGACCTGAGATCTGATTTTCCACTTAAAATCTTTCATCAGCCTCAGACCTAAGCTCAGCATCATCGACCCCCACAGCTTCGACCTCTTACTTCTTTCCATCATGTGTCCCAGGCTCCCCTCCACTGGCTCGGTTACCCACATCCTGGCAAGTAACTCTCACATCAGGGTCACCTTTCCAAGCTCCCCTGTCCTGCAAGAGGGACACGGACACCTAGAGACAGGGCCAGAGCTGGGGTGACAGGGGCTGACCCAATGGGACAACTCACAAACTCTAACATTCTTAGGAGCACCTACTTTCCCCTAACGTCCAAGGCAAAACCAGAGGTGCAATGTTCGGCCATAAACCATCACATTTTAGTAACACAGTATACGTCGTTAACTGTTGTAAAGAAAAATAGGTAGACTGAGAAAATAATACTCAGAATAATGACCTAAAGCTTATATGTAAGTGTGTCTTTAGCTTAAGAATATCCGCTACAAAGGCAAACAAAAGCAACGTTCCCAGGGGGCTGGACAGAGAAGTCACTTCACTCACACAGGTGCAGTGACGGGGGTCATGCAAGAGGGGAGCCCCAGTCCGGGGTCCTGGCAGGAGCTGCCAGCTCCGGGGGTTAGGGTGATCTGGGATGCGGGATCAGAGAGAATGGAAGACATACAAAGCCGAGTCAGGTGCGAATTCACTGCACCGGGGCGGTGAATTAATGGGGGAACCCTACTGCCATCCCCCAAAGGAAGGGCTCAAGCACGGAGTCTGTTTATAAGAGCATCAGGACCAGTGTCTGAATGTGGTCGGACAGCTCAAGGCTATAGGTTAAAGGGAGGGAGGGATGTGTGGGGACCCCCAGTGTTGTCCCTTCGGCTCCTGTTCCCACCTACTGATGGCTCACTTTCCACCTACACCCTCAAGTACTGGACGTCCTCAGACCTTGCCTGACCACTGGTTCACTGAGCAAAACCTGCCCTCAGGAGACGCCCTGATATGCAAACTCATCATCTGCTGATCAGCTGATCGGAAGCCTCCTCCTAGTCGGGATTTTTGCATTTGAGTGCCGAGTGAATCTGCTCTCTGGCTTAAGCCAAAAGAACAAAGCTCTCATTTTTAAAGGTCAGCCACAAACCAGCTCCCTGAAGGAGACGGAGTGGGGGCGGCAGCGGCAGGGGAGATCTCTCCGAGATTGCAGGTGGGGGTCTTCCACTCACGGGTGGGGCTGTCCTGCCCCTGCGCCTGCCCTGAGTACCCTTCCTGCCGGCTTCACCAACTGGGTCCTGCTCGTCCCTCAGGCCTCCAGAGGGAAGCCCCAGCCCTGCTGGGTCCTGGACTTCTGGCCTCCAGAGCTGGAGACAGTCCATTTCTGTTGCTGTAAGCCCCCCAGTTTGTGGTCAATTTGTTACAGCCGCCCCAGGAAACACACCCCTGGAGTCATCCACTGAAAGAGCAGCACGGGGTGAGGGGGGAGGGTAAGGGGCAGGGGGGTGGGGAGGGTGGAGTGAGAAAGAGACCTCTAGCAGCCCGAACTCCTACGACCAAGTTCCTTCCCTTCCTCAGAAGGTACGGGTACCCCCAGCGCGGTGCTCCGTGAATATTCACATATCCTGTTCATCAACAGTCCCCTTGGAGAAACAGTCACCCCAACGCCCCAGGGAGCCGAAATTCAAAACCAGGTAAATCACACAACTACTGTTAAATGAAAGCAATGAATCAAAGCCATGCTTTGTTCTCAAATGACACCCCGCTCCCTTCCTTGGATATCGGGGTGGGGGCGGGTTGCCCCTGAGATCCCCTCGTTCACCCTTACATCACACGCAGTGCTGACCCGCCACGGGGATGGGAGTTTCTGACCCACAGGGATGGAGAAGCAGATGCTCAGAAAGGCGGAGACGGTTTGCCGAACTCAGGTTCACTGACAAAACTAAAGGGAGACAGGGGAGGGGCAGAGAACAGAGGGATGGACATGCTCTCAAGCAGAGTCGCCAACACTACAAAGCCCCGTGCTCGGAAGCTGGGGCCTTGGGCCACCGTTCCACGCGCCACAGCACAGCCACGAACACTCAACGTGATAGTCTGGTTGGGCAGGAAAAGGGGAATTGTGTTTGTTCTCCTTTAAGAAGCATCATGTTCCCTTTGCCTGCCTGTCCCTGCGGTGGACTCCAGCGTGGTCCCCCTGCCCCCAGGGAGTGAAACCACCCACGGTGTCCCAGGCACAGGGCGTCCACCCTCTCCTCCCAGTTCACTCCACCGTGGACGCAGTGCAGGGATGTGCCCAGCACGGTACGGGGCGCACGGCGCTCTAGAAGGAGCTGGCCCAAGTGTGCGGGACCCGCGGATGCGGGAGTGAAAGGATGAAGGGTTACATCAGCAAATGCATGAACACGAAACGTCTGAATTCTTCCCTGGGCTCCTCCTCTCTCTGCTAACTCTGCCTCAAGCTTGAGTTCTCTCTTACAAAATTCCCGGGGCCGTTTTAGCATGGAAAGAGCTCTGACGGGGATGAACTCCCGGAGGGCAGACACCTGGGATACCGGCGGATCCGGAAAAAATGTCAGAAATGCTGCTTGGTGTTCTAACCGTGTTTTCCTTTAAGCTGCAAACTGCTGGCATGACAGGAACCTACAAGGACGAAAGATGCAAAAATAAAACAAGAAAGAAAGACTCTGCGGTGGAGAGACCCCAAGGTGGCTGCCGCGATGACACCCCTGGGTGCCATCCCCTCCCTCAGTGGGCGGGAGACCCAAGACTGGCTTCCAACCAAGAGAACACGGTGAAGGTGGCGGGCCGCCCCTCCCGCGCCCCAGCTCCCCAAGTGCCTGCACGTTCCCCAAGTGCCTGCACGCCCATTACCATTCCCGCGGCACCCTGCAGGTCACCCGCTTCTCCGCAGCGGCTGAGTCATGCCCCATACACTCCAGCCTGGCTCTCCCATGACCACACTTACGTCTATGTTTCCTCATATGTAAAATGGGGACAACAAGAGTTTCCGCACAGTGTTGACACAAGGATTAAATAAGGTGAGGCTGGAAAACTGATTACAAAAGTGCCTGGCACACAGAGAGCTCAATACATGTTTGTTATTTATGCATGACTTATGCACCTTCTGCTGTCCTGACTGGACTACGAAGTCCGCGAGGGCAGCGACAGTCTGTCTCACCCGCTGCTGATCCTACTAGCAACTCTGAGGATGGGAGTTAAAATGGGTGAGAAACGTACAATTCCTGAACAGTACCCCCGAGGAAATGAGTAAAACGAGGACCATCTCACTCGCAGACAATGTTCTTTCTATTTCTCTGCTGCCTTAAAGACAACTCGTAACAAAGTTAATTTGACACATATTTAAGGATAAGCAGAAGTGTCAGCCTCCAGTACAGTAATTAGGCTTAAATGGAAACAATTCAACATAAATGAGCAAATTAGCACTATGCGAACACGGTGGCAGCTCACATTTCTGGAAGCGTTTGGGAGAAGGTGTGATTCTTAGGTGCAGGGAAGAGAATGAGAGAGGCAGGGAAGAGTTTTCTCCAATCAGTGCTGAATGATGTGGCTTATGAATGGCTGCAAGGCGATGGAAGGTTTGAAGCATCTGGGGGGTTAGATGCATTTGAGGGGATAGGACAGTCCTCAACGGGTGCCAAAGTGGGATGCAGGCTTGGAACCGTGGCGCAATGGGCGACGGGAGTTATGTCTGAGACTGAAAGGGAAGGGGCCCAAGGTGAACTCTGCCTGGTCTCTGGTTATTACCCTGGCTGATTCCTCTTCTCCCTCCAAAGGCCAATGCAGTCTCTCAGAGTCTGTCTGGATCCCACCTGGTGCCCCTCACCTGGTCATGCCCAGAGAGGGGGTGATCGGGGCAGGAAGACAAATGGGTGGTACCTGGGGCGAGTCACTTCAACACAGCTCCCTCCCCGAACCAGCAGCTTTCCCAGAAGATTATCAAGAACTGTTTCTCCATCTCTCCAGGTAGGAGGCAAGGGATATTAATCTCCTTTGGGGTTTGGCAAAAGAGTCTGACAACCACCAGCCTTGCCAATGTCCTGGAGGAGGGGCTATCGATCAGGGTCAATCACATGGTCTAGGATTTGAAACTGGCTTCACCCCACCATGGGTGGTGGGTTTCATCATAAAGGGGTTATGAGGACAGTAGCCTTATTCACTTTCATTTCAAGCCTATTTTAACGAATTTTATCATGACTGGATGTGACAGCCTCAGAATATGTTTAACTGGAGGATTAGGAATCAATTTGGTTCAAGTTAACTCACCCCTGCCCCTCACCCTCCCACTGTCAAGACAACTCTTTCTCCTCTGGATGGGCCCTCCCCCTCTTCATCCTTCTTTCCCAGGTTGGTGATGGGAGTCAGGCAGGTGTGCCCACCTGCAAGAGGTCAGGTGGGAAGCTGGGAGGAATGAGTCAGCACCACTTTCAGAAGGGGACAAGGCAAGCATCAAATGACAGTGTGGTAAGGGGTCACTTGGTACCACGGAGGTCAAGGTGGGGCCCCAGGGTGAGACTGGTCAAGACCGTGGGCTCCACGCACAAGAGCTCCCCCATGACATACGGCCGTCCACTGCCACCTGTGACTCGGAGCCAGCGGCTCGGAGCAGGGGGTGTATTTTGTTTGTATCAATCCAAGGCATTTTCCTCCATTCAACGAGTTTTTTAAGTATCTACACACCCAGCATGGAACCCAACGAGGGGCTTGAACTCACCACCCTGCGATCAAGACCTGAACTGAGGTCAAGAGTCGGATGCCTAACCCACTGAGCCACCCAGGCACCTCCACTTTACTCCATTTAAATATCTGCCATCCTCGTTCGCAACAGCAACAAAAATGAAAATCTCAATTTTTAGGAAGGGGAAGTCGAGAGGGATATTTGCAATGCAGAAATCAAACGACTCCAAAACCCTCACTGAATACTATCAGTGAAGAGGAAGGCTCCTCTGATTTAGCCCAAGCACGGAGTATCTGTGAAAGAAAAGCTCTATTTTATGTCTGGGGATGTCTCAGCTGCCACGGCCCCGCGGGCCGCCGTCCGTACGCGTGCCTCACGTGTTTACGCCGCGACTCTACGAAGTAGACCCTAAGATAATAAGCCTCATTTTAGAGATGAGGAAGCAAACCCAGGAAGGGTTAAGTCCCATTTGCAGGTTCGCACAGCTAGTGGCAGACAGGTGGGCCTGGACGCCAAGTCCTTGACCAGAAAATCCTGTGCTTCGTTCGTGGACACTGCGGGCCCCCTCGCGAACCAAGGGGCGTATGAATGGAGAAAACGGATCCGCACCCACTACCAGGCCCGGGCATCTAGCAGCCTCTGCGTGGCACCTGCAGCCGGACCCAGAGGGGAAACCCCAAGGCCAGCCGCCACAAGCTTTCATTCCTAAGGGCTCTTAAATCACTGAGGCTGAGATGTAAAGTAGCTCTTGCCAGCCCCCCCCCCCCCCCGGCGGCACGTGCACGGGCAGCCCGCACTGTCAGACAGCCCACGAGACAAAGGTGCCGATTTCCATGGGTGTTGGCGCTCCCGACCTTAACGTGTGATGTAAACAGGTGTTGCTGTTCCCTGTCCTCACATGAGAGAGCAGGCAACCCCCTCAGACCAGGCAGCAAGTGCAAACTCAGCCAGAACTGCTGGGGAGCTTTGGGGGTGGGACTGTGCCCACATCACCCTAAGGAGGGGTGCAAGCCTCCCTGCACCTTGATTTCCATCTACCAAAAATAAAGACCATAATCCCCACACCCTCCCCACCTCACAGAGACCAGAGAACATATCGTCAGGTGCCACACCTGGGCTGCTTGGCTCTGCCGGGGCAGGGGCGTCTGTCACCCCCATCCGACTGGGTGGGGGGCAGGCTCTCCGACTGCTCCCCTGCACCCCTCCAGCCCCCCAGGAACCTCGGCTATTCTGCCACACCAACTCTCCCTTCGTAAGAACCTTCCAGCCATCCACCGTCCAGCTCCTGTAAACCGACTTCAAAATACACTTCGTGCCTTCCTAATTCTGCTAATGCCTTCCCCTTCGATGTAACTCTCCCTTCTCTCCAGCAGCCTCAGAGCCCGGGCTGCTCTCCCAAGCTCAGACCCAATCCCTTCTACTGCCACAGAACTGTCTTGGCCTCTTCCCAGCCCTGTGAGCCCCTGAAATCCAGAGCATTGACTACCCTATTACATCCCCCAGCTGGCCTTTCTGCTCAGCTCTGCACACCAGTCCTACCACTTTCTAAGCATGCATGCAACCATGCATGCATCTACCCGTCCAACCAGCCCGCAAATATTCATCAGCTATCTGCCATATGCCAAGCACGGTTCTGTCACTTCTATCCATTCTCTCCTCATTCTCCAAGATGACTATTTTCCACCTTCTGCTCGCCCCAAAACCTCCACCACGCTGAGCAACCTCACATAATTCCGTGGCGTCAGGGACCATCTTAGTCACACCGATGCCCCTGCCCTGACCGACCTCCTACACTCCAGGCTCCAGCACCCAATACCATCTCCAGCTGGGTGTCCAACAGGCAACGTACCGCAGCCAAAACACAATTCCAGATCCCCATAAAAGCCTGCAGCCTGTTCCCCACCTTGATAAGTGACTCACCCATCTGTGCAAGCCACAGATGTTGGAGTCATTTTTGTCTCCTCCACGTTGTGTCCTCTCTCCCCGTCGGTTCTCCCTTCCAACCCTCCATCTCTATCCCCACGCTACAGCCCAGTGCAAGCCGCTGCAGTTTCCAGCCAGCCCAAGGACAGCCCCCGGCAGGTGTCCCTGCTACCACACTTGGCTCTAGATAGTTTTATTTATTTATATATTTATTTATTTGACAGAGAGAGAGAGAGAGAGGCTCGACCCCTGGACCCTGGGATCACCAGAGTGATAGTTTTAAATGTAAGATTTCTAAGTCCCAGGGCACACAAAGCCCTAGATGACCCAGCTCGTGGGTGACTTCACTCACCTCCGGACTCACAGGCTTTCTTGCCAATTCCTCACAAATGCGCCAAACACAGGACCTTGGCACTTGTGACGCTTCTGCCCGAAAAGCCTTCTCCTGGCCTGTTCAGGTGTCTCCTCAATGACTTAAAGCCTCCCTCTCCCATCCATCAACAACACCCCTTCCTGGCACTCCTCACCTCTCCCCCTTCATAGCATTTATCACAACCTAAACATTTCGAATGTTCACGATGTCCAGGTACCAAGAGAAGACCAGTTCCACAGATGCATGGATTTGCCTTCTGGTTCACTGCCGTATTCCTAATGCCAGAGTAACGTTAGCACCTAGCAAGGACTCAACAAATACTTGCTGGAGGAATGAATGAATGAATGAGTCCCGTGTATCTATTCTCTTATAACCTATGTCTGATCTCCTGTGACCCAAGGTTGGGCAGCCTACAGCCAGGGGCCACACGCACTGCATTGTTCATACTTTGATCTTCCGACACCCCCTTGCCCAGGGAAAAGGGCAGGTACAGGGCCGGATGGCCATCAGCTTACACGACCAATGGGTAGTACTACCTACATAGCATGCGGTGATGGAAGGACCCAGGGGCCGGTGTCTGTTTAGGATTATTGATTTGTGGTGTGCACCAAGGGCACGGGGTAGTGAGTAAAAGTGGAGTCCTGTGGCTGCCACATCTGTTAATCCTTGAGGCCAGACAGACAGTGGGACTGGCAGGGCAAAGCAGGACAGTCCTGGCCAGTCCTCAAGTTTGAGAAGCTCAGGAGACAGGCCACTAACCCACAAGGCAGCAGATGCCAGTGGGTCCCAGAGTCCCACCTGATGCTGCGCCATCAGCCCTCTGCCCCAGACAAATCCTCGAGGGGAATGCTGGCAAGTACGGGAGCCTCGCCTCCTGCCCGGGCACTGACCCTGCCCAGCCAACCACCTCAGCCACTGCACAGCACTTAGGGCACACGCTGGGATGCGGACTCAGGGGAGTGGCCCTTTGTCCCAAAGGCATCTCAGACCTGGGGGCAGAGGCAGAATGGCCCCCCACACAGTGAGCCCTTCTGCCCCCATGATGTGGCTCTCAGCATCTGCTTCACGGCTCCGCAGGCGGGAACCCAGGAAGCCCGGCCACTCCTTGCTGCAAGAGACCAGCGTGAACACACCCGTAGGGCGTAGGCCCTGAGTCTCTCCGCACAGCCCTGATGTCACAGGAGCATGGGCCCTGCCCGTGCCACCAGGCCACAGCCACCTAACCTGGGGGGCGATGAGGGTCCCCCACACTGCCATTTGCTGATCCAGTCTCCATTCTGACTGGCAGCTCCCAGCAGACCGGCTCTGGCCACTAGGGGTTGGAGGGGAGGAGGGCTCCTGTTCACCCTGGGGACAGGAAGGCTGAAACCCCTTCTCCCGTTTCTCTCTTTCAAATGCAAGCTGGTAGTCTGGACCCCTGATAGAACACTACTCTAGTGACCACAGGACTTTTCATGCCTGCTGAGATCTGTCACGGCCACCTTGGGCAGTTAGCTAGTCTCCATGCCCCCACTTCCATGAAACGGAGGTATTTGCTCCCACCGTAGCTGGGGAAGCAGCGGCGATTAAACGAGAGCCCCCACTTGCACTCCCAGACCAGGGAGCCCTTCTGCAGTCACCACGGCGTGAGGAAGACAGAAATCACCAGCCACGCAAAACGCAGAGAAGGAATCCTTTCTCTCCAGAGATTATGAAATCAAAGAGCATTTTGTTGCTTCTTGGACACTTTTCTCCTTATGACTCGGAGGCCACACAATTCAACAGGGTTCCCATTATTATTATTGAAGTTCCTGCCTCCTTCACAAACAGACCGAGAACACAAGCGTTTACCTGCGCTCACCGCGGCACGGGGCGAGCATGTCGCGCGCGGGCTTCCAGGCCCTCCTCCCCGGGGCTTGGCTGCAGGGCTCCCGCAAAATCTCGAAATACCCCCGGATCTGCGCGGTCATTGAGGGAAGCAGCCCGGCTCTGAACAAGCCCAGGCAAGCCCAGGCAGAGCCCGCTTCTGGGTCCTCCTCCTGCGCGCACCACCCGGCCCCGGGGCGGGGGACGCAGCTCTCCAGCCCAAGACCCCCGAAGTGGGCTCGCCCCAGACGGGTGGGGCGCCGACCTCCGGGGCACCTGAAAAGGGAAAGAGCCAGGTGGCGAAAGGCGCGGCGCGGGGGGCGGCGCCAGTCTGCGCCGGCTTCGGGGCGGGGGCGCTGCCGGCGCCGGGGTCACGTCGAGGGGGGCGGTGCGCGCTGCCCCAGGCCACCGTGGGGCGCCCTGGAGGGATACCGCGCGTGCTCGGCCGTGGAGCGGGTCCGCCCACCGCGGGGGCCCGGGCGCGCCTCCCGGAGCCCACGTCCCGGGCTCCGCGGCCATCGCTACCCCCCCGGGGCCCCTCCGCCCTGCGCGGCGGGACCGAAGCCTGGGCGGGCCGGGGGCCTGTAAGAAAGCAAACAGAAACCGCGGAGCGCTCGCCGCGATGGCCAGCCCGCGCGGCCTCTCGCCGGGAAGAGGGAAGAAGGCACCCACGTCGCGTCCCGGGCGCGGGCGAAGGAGGTGTCCCGGGTCTGGACCTGTCGTCGCCGACACTGCCAGCCGGGAGAGCTCCGAGGTCCCACGCGGCCCGGGGTTTAAGGAGACGGGAAACAGCTTCCAGTGCCGGGAGCCGGCACCCCGCCGCAGCCACCGCCCGCCAGCCCGGGGCCCCGCCCCCACTCACCGCGCCCCCAAGTTCCGGCGCTGCGGGTCACTGGGGGGCCTGGGTCCGGCGCGGCGCTCGGGCCGAGGCCGCCAGGCAGGAGTCGGCTTGGCCTTGGCCGAGGGGCCGGGCGCAGGCTTCCCGCACCCGCCTTCCAGGGTCCGGGGAACGAAAACGCGGACGTGCGTCCGGTGCACGGAGTTGCGGGGAGGAGTCCGGCCGCCCGCAAGGTGCGCGCCTCCCATTTCTCGAGGTTTCCACGCAGCCTTGCGCCTGGGCAGGGACGCCTTCGGGGTTGGTGCGGACGCACGTGCAGGGGCGGCTCCAAAGATTCCCCTTACCCTCTCCGCTGTGGGGAAGGGGATCCCCAAGCCACTACCCCGCTCCCAACCATCTTAGATCCCACTCAGACCGACCTGGTGGGGACCTCGGGATCTTTGGGAGACAAGCTGCCGCGGGGCTCCCTCTGCAGGTGTTTCTGCCCAGGGGGTTGTTGCAGGACAGAGAAGCAAACCGTCCTCGCAGACCCACACTCACAACACTCTCAGGACTCCGCGCGATGCACCTGTGACCCGCCTAGCACGCACCTGTCTCCTCCACGCAGGCAAAACTGAAGGGCGAAGGTCCTTTTGATTTGGTGATGCAGCGGCTCCCTGAAGCCACAGCGGAAGCTCATTCGTCTTGTGCTGGGGAGAACACGGCCCTTGTGGGGACAAGAGGGAGGCGGCTGCTGCCTAGGTGGGTAATCCCATCTGGGCACCCTGGAGGGAGCAAGTGGAGGCCAGGGGTGAGCTGCCTCCACTTGATGGATGGGGATCCTGGGGCTCACAGTGAGTCTGTGTGGAGCCCAATGTCTCCCAGACTTTTCCAGGGATTCTAGAACAGTCCTAGAAAAGGAAGGAGCCAGCCAACAGGTGAGAGAATGCCCAGGTGCAGGAGGATGGCTGCAGGTCAGGCCGACATTTCCCCACACCAGCAGTTCAGGGGAGGGGACAGTTCCCCACCCACCCTCACCCCCGGATGGCCTCACCATGGGCAGATGGGGTGACGATGGCCTTCCCATTTCCTCAAAGACTCAGGAAGATTCAAAATGAAGCCAATGGCTCTGGAGGCAGCACATGGCGATGGGAAGGAAAAGCGGGTTCTACTGCTGACTTGCTTAGGACCTTGAGCAATCCTAGTAACAGCTCGTTTGCCTGGAGCACTCTCAGTGTGCCGGGCATCATCGTGAGCCCTTCCGCAGGCGGCGGCGTTCAGTCTTCAGGCAGTCCTGTGAGATGGGTACCAGTACGGCCCCCATTTCCAGGTGAGGACATCGGGGACCAGAAGGGTAAACTTGGCCACCATCACGAGGAGGAGAGTGGGGCCGAACTAGGAGTCCATGCGTGCCTTCGAGACCTGCAGCCTCACTGCTGAAGCCCTGGCCATTTTGCCTCGATTTTGCAGATTGCTTAGCGTCTCCAAGCCTTGGTGTGCTCCTGTGCAGAGACAGCACTTGGTTCTGGGAAGGAGTAGGTAAGTCCTGTGGAACCTCTGCCCCTCGGGGCAGTTGGACGCGCCGCACTAGATAGAGTGCCTGCGCGGCCGCACTGGGGCGCACCCCCAGCTCATGGAAGGGACCTCTGGGCAGTGCCAGGCCCCAAGGATGCATTAGCTGTCCGCTCTATGCTTGTAGACGCCTGGGAGCATCCTGCTTGAGTGCCTCTGGCCTCGTTGGTCCTTTCTCTTCTTGCTTTCCTTGCAGAGCCACCAGGAGGCCTTGACCGGGGCAGCCAACAGTTGAATGAATTCCCTTTGGAGACACCAGGTTCTGGCAAATAAAGAATTGGATTCTTACCCACTTTTTCATCCTAAGCATTTTTTGTGTAACCGAGGACTGTTTTACAAAGTATGTGCCAAAGTCGGTCTCACCTGTCTCCAGCCCCACCAGGCTCAAGGACGCTGAGCTCATCTGTATTTCCCCTAGGACCCACCCAGCACCCACACATACACATACTGCTAACTTACGGAGAGAGGGGGCTATGGAAGTAACGTAGACAAGCTCTGACGTGGGCCCCCGGCTGCACAGAGTCCGCCTCCCCAGACATGGCTGTGAAATGATGTACCCAGAGGCCTTCGGGCCTCAAATGTAACCACAGATGCCCAAGGAGTCCCGCTCTCCAGTCAACCTATGGCTCGATCTCATCCAAAACCGTGAATTCAAAAAAAAAAAAGAAGGATAACAGTGTCCTGGGGTTAGATCATGGTGATGGCTGCACAGTTTTGGCAATATGCTAAAACCCACTGAACAGTACACTTTTAAAATTTATGGCAAGTCAGTTATATCTCAGCAGAAAAAGAGAAAAGGAGCCACCATTCTTCCTTACTGGCTAGAAATAAGCGGCAAGAACCCAGCCAATCATTTGAAGGTCCTGGTACTCCTGATACTAACAGCTAACCCCCCCGACTTAGAAGATCCAATCCAGGTTGTGGGTAACACGGGAACGTCAGGCTGGGCTATGCCAGGGCCCTGGCTGTGACCGTCTCAGGGGCAAGTGGCCAGGAGGCTGTGGCTGCCTGTCTGTTATGCCCTCTAAGACAGGACTACAGGGACACAGGGTCCCTGAATGGACCCTGCAGAAGAAGGGGTTCTTGTGGGGGAGGGGCTTTCCCCACTACAGCCCTGACATCAGAGAGTCGCTTGGGAGAGTAATGGTGGAGGGGTCTGTGTGTACCCGTGTGACCTGTGGGGGTGCCCCAGGGAGCCCACTTAGCACTACAGAGCCCTGTGTCAGCAAGCACAATTTTCCAGGCCCCGTCTCTGAATAAGGAAGCCCAACTTGACTGGTTGGGTTGGTGAAGAAATCGCCACCAGATTAAAAATAGCAAATAAATGTAAGAAGTTAAAATGCTGTACAAAGGGGAGAATTACTTTGAAATGTTCACTCATTGTTATGCTGACGGGGCATTTCAATTAAACATAGTCTTAAGTTCTGTTTATTTTCCAGTTCCTAAAGTCACCCTTTGGCTTATGCATCAAATCAACCTTTGTCCTAATTGAAGACAGAGAGAGGTCAGCTTATTCTTAGGAGATATCTATCTATGGATTGATTTGTAGATATTTAATACATATGCTTACACACGTTATTTACTACCATTTATTAAGTCATCATATATGTTATACACTGTTATGTGTTTTGTAGACTTGGTCTCACTTGACGCCCAGCAGCTCTATGAGATCCGTAATATTATGCCCATTTAGCAGGTGATAAACTGAGTCTCAGAGAAGCTTCCGTCCCACGTCCTTGTTTGAGGTCATATAGCTTAAAAGTGACAGACCTGGGGGACTGGGGGGCTCCGTCAGTTAAGCATCCGACTCTTGATTTTAGCTCAGGTCTTGATCTTAGAGTTGTGAGATCAAGCCCCATGTTGAGCTCTGTGCTCAGCAGGGAGATTTCTCACTCCCTCTGCTCCTCCCCCTGCTCTTTCTCTCTAAATAAGTAAATAAAATCTTAAAAAAAAAAAGTTACAGACCTGGGATTTGGACCTTTGTTGAACCCCAAAGGCAGAGTTAGCCTCAAAACACCAGGGCACCATTTAACAAAGGCTCCAGGGATGGGGGAATCCCCTCCATTTTTATTGACGTGAGTGAAAACTCCCCAACCCTGAGTCCAGAGAAGTGAGACTTGCCCGGATCTGTTTGCCCTGCCTGCAGCTTTCATAAATATACATAAATGATACCTCCCATTTCTCCAACTCAAAGAGGAAAATAGGGACAGTTTCTGTCCTAAGGATGCCCCCTCCTCCCCTCTCCCCAAAGAACCCTGGGAGCGGCACCTCGCCCCAAGGCCTGCTTACTGTCCCCATCATCCCTCTGGAATTGATCCAGGATGGTCAGGTTGCGGACTGCTGGTTTTCCCAGGCCCAGGTGGGCGAGGGGTTGGAGGAAGAGGCCCTATGTCTTAGACAGGGCTGACCCACCGCCCTCAATGTCTAGCTATTTGGAGACACGAAGTCTTGCCAATCCACACATTGGATTATTTAACACAGACTTACACTGGGAGTCTCCCTTGGCCAGGCTCAGGCCCAAGTGCTTTATAGAAAAGACTTGATTCAATCCTCATAAAAACACTAGACTTCCATTATTCCCATCTTACAGATGAAGAAACTGAGGCACAAAGAGGCTAGAAAGTTCCCCAAGGTCATGCTGCTAGTTTGGGACATGAGCCCAGGTGGTCTGGCGGCAGAGTCGGCCACAGCTCCCCTTAGGGGCTACCACGGCCTCCTGGGTAGCGGGGCGCCGATCTACCCACTTCTCTAGCACTGGCTACCTGTTGGGTGGACTTCAGATGACTCGTTCCACACACACTTTTGACGTGTGTTCCTCCCTGTCGGCTGACCTCATCAGGGCCACCCCGGTCCATCCCAGATGGTGGGAAGGGTTAGACTCCACCCTCTCCCTCCCCGAAGGCTCACCAGCCCACAGCAAGCTTCCAGGCACCTTTCCAACCATCTTCACCCTCACTTGGTGGGGGTGCACAGCTCTCCCTGGGTACAGCCCGTCCTCAGCCAGACGTTTCTACTCTTGTCCTTTCCGCCGAAGCCAGTGAGTGTCAACGCGACCCTGAACGGTTCCTCCCTGTTGAAGACCGCTCCAAGACGGTTTCATGACTCCACCGCCGGAAACACGAACAACACACAGCATCGAAAGGGCAGTTTCTCTGGTTGAATAAACCAGCTGCCACCCCACAGCATATATGACGATACGTATTACATAAGGTGTGCCATACACGTCTTACTATATAATAAATATAGAAGCAGTCGGTAGAGCATGGCACTCTTGATCTCGGGGTCATGAGTTTGAGCCCCACATTGGGTGGGGAGCCTGTTTAAAATAAAAGGGGCACCTGGGGGGCTCTGTCGGTGAAGCATCTGCCTGCAGCTCAGGTCATGATCCTGAGGTCCTGGGATCGAGCCCCGTGGCTCCCTGCTCAGTGGGGCGTCTGCTTCTCCCTCTCCCTCTACTTGCTCATGTCCTCTCTCTCTCACATAAATAAAATCTTAAAATAAACATCATATATATGTATTGATGGTGATAATGATGATGTAGGAACTATCTATTGCTCCAGATTGATGGTTCTTAACCTTTTGGGGGCTACATAGTCCTTTGAGAATCTGATGAAAGCTATGAACCCCTTCCAAGGAAAAAAACCAACAATTCCCCTCACACAAAATTTTACCTACAATTTTAGAAGCCCTCGGCTGCCTCCTCCCCACTCCTTCCTCCCCTCAAATTTAAAAAGGGCACAGTACCATGGGGCTATCCAGTAGAACTGTCTGCGATGCTGGGAAAGTCCCACATCTCCGCTGTCCGCTGCGGCAGCCACGAGCCTCGCGTGACCACCGGAATTAATGAAATAAAAAGTAACATTCGGATCCTCGGTGCAGAAGCACGTGGCTGGCAGCTGCCGTCTTGGGCAATGCAGTTGTCAAGCCCACCCTGAAACAAGCCAGAGCATCAGGACACGGCCCAGCGCGGCCACGTCACAGGTTGGCTTGCTGTCACTGGCTTACGTTGAGGGGCTCTCCGTGAAAGAGCCCGAGCACGTGGCTCCGCCATCCCTGTGCTTTCCTCTAAGATGCTGTTCGCTACACGAAGCATAATAGGTATTGGAAGGAGTCTCCGTGACAATCCACTTTTAGGGTCGGGGATCCCCAAATGCAACATGGTAAGGAGACTTTTCTTTGGTCACTAAATTTTTGTCCTTTAAATTAGTTGAAGGTGGATGGCCTTTCCCTAGGAAGGCAGCCAGTGCGTTCTGATGATAGTGCAGCGGTCTGAATAGGGAGACAGGGAACAGTGTTTCACAGGTAGTAGCCTGAGTGAGTTTGGGCAGAATATTTTGCAAGGTCTGATGGGTCCCTTGCGCCGGGCAGCCCGGTGCTGCGTGCCCGGCAGCTCCCCTTAGGACCAGAAGTGGAGATGGTCAGCCCCACTCCCTAACGGGAGGCTGTCTCTCTGCAGTCACTGGAGACACGAGGACAAGCTCCCGGGCTCTGTACCTGCGACTGTCCCTACTGAGACCGAGGGCAGAAGGGTCGGGCTTTCCCTGAGCCTGTGGTGTCCTCAGAAACGGAAGGCTGCCATGAGCCTGCATCTGAGATCCTCTCTCTTGCCAGCTGGGTCTAGGGAGGCGGCACTGAAGCTTGCTTTTTTCTACTCATACCTCGTCAAGGTCACCGATGACCTCTGTGCTGCTAAAACCCGTGGCCCCTTCCAAGTCCCCATTTTGTTTGACCCACCAGCATCATCTGACGCAGCTCATCCCTCCCTGATCCTGGAAACTTTTTCTTCCTTTCCATTTGGATTTTCGGATGCCACTCTCTTGGTTCTCCCTACTTCGCTGACCACTCTTCAGTCCCTTCTGCTGGTCCTGCCTCTAGCCCCCACCCTCTTTCTGTCGAGGGGCCTCAGGACTCTGCCCATCTACACTCCCTCCCTGGGTGATCTCATCCAGCCTCCTGGCTTATCAATCTCATCTGTGGACTGCTGACTCGCAAACTATTATCTGCAGCCATGACCTTTCTGCTGACCTCCAGGCTCGGATAGCCAATAGCCAATTCAGAGTCTCGTGGATGTGTAATAGGAATCTGAAAATGGGACACATCCCAACTGAAGTCCTGACCGCACCTGGCCTCCCTAGTCTGCTTCTCCAAAGTCTCCCCCCTGCCTTCTCCGCGCATGGGAACCCCATGCTTCCAGCGGGGAACCCCGTGTTTCCAGCATTTTGGCAAAAATCCTTGGGGTCCATCCTTGACCCCTGTCTCTCTTCCCCCAGCATCCAGTCCATCAGCAAAGCCTGCTGGTTCCACGTTCAAACTATGGCCAGAATCCAGACCCTTCTCTGCTTTTCTCATCACGGTCATCGCTCCCACCCTGTCCAAGCCAATGTCATGCTCTTGCCTAGGTGATGGTCACAGACTCCCACCTGGTTTCACTCGGCCCCTGCTCCCTAAAGCCTGTCCTCAGCACAGCATCCAGGAGTGGACGATTTTGAATGAAATCTAGTCACATGAAATGAAATCCAGTCTGCTCAAAAGTGCCCCCTCACCTTGCTCAGAGTCAAAGCCAAATGAACCTGGCCCCAGCTGACTCCCGACCTCATGTCTTACTGCTCTCTCGCTCGCTTACTCTGTTCCAGCCACACCTGCCTCCTTGCTGATCTCAGAACACACCAAGAAGTCCTCTCCCCTGCCCGGGAGGCCAAAGGAACCAGACCAGAGCCCTGCGGCCAACACTGTTTCCACCCTCATCATCACTAATGAGAACCAGAAGCTGTAGCCAGTAAGCCTATGGCCACCCTGGTCCCCCAGTGAGACCTCAGAGGCAACGGTACGAAGGAGCACCCTGGGCCGCGGTTTCAACTCTCATCTCTTACAGCCAAAGGGCCGTGGAGGGGCAAAGTGGTAATTCTCTCCTAATTCAGAAAATAGTAACACGAGCACTATTATTTCTGATGCAGATAACTACATTATTCTCCTGATGAATCAAAAAGGAAAAAAAAAAAAAGAAGAATGACCGCATGATGGTAGGAAATGTGGATTGTTCTATAGGGGAAAGAGTCATCCCAGCTGAAGGGCGGGGGTGAGAGAATCCCACACCTGCGCCTTGACAAGGCAGAGTGGGAATCGCCGAGCAATTCGTGAAACAAGGCAGCTGGTAAACAGACGTGGTCGTTAGCGGCATGGGCTGCCCACCTACGGTAAGTCTACTCTAAAGGATGACAGCTCAACAGAAAGCCAGGAAGAAAGTCACCCACATCCCAGGGTATATAAGGATTTCCCACACGAGGACCACGGGGATGACTCCCATGAATGACACGGGGCCTTGTCCCTAAGGGATCCCCCTTTTCTCGACTCAGCACACCAACACCCATCCTCAGTCCTTTGGTAGGTCCCGCCAAGTTTATGTGTTTACGGTCATGGCCCCACCGTCATAGTCAGCCCCCGTGGCTTTCTCTAAATACGCAGCATGCCAGCCCAGCCCTCAGAAGACTGTGTGGCAAGCATCTGGACTTCTGGCTGGAAGAGATAATGGCACTCACCAGACTTCTTCGCTGGAGCTGTGTCTCTCCACTTGCCCGCAAGGAACACCTTGGGAGAGCAGTTGGCCTTCAGGGACCTAAAGAAGCAAAGAAGCGATGCAGACCATACCAAGGGCAGCCTGTGGGTCCCTGGCGGGTCTTCTCAAGTGTCCCTCACCAGCCTTCTCTCCTAGGGTGATTTTGCCAGGGGGAACTTCTCCCTTGTTAAGGCACTGCAGTCCCCAGGAAACGGCTGAGAGCGTGTGTGCCTTCCAGAGACCTACGTGCACTGGTGTCCCCAACGGAACTTGCAAACTTCTAAGGTGAGAGAGAGAGAGAGATGGGTCGGACCCAACACAAGTGTGGAGCCAGGCCGCCAGGCAGAGCAGAGGCCCCATGGTGACCCGGGGCCCTTGGAGCCTATGAGGTAGGCCCGTGGGGTGAAGGCAGCGAGGGCGGGCATGAAAGGCAAACTTGACCCATCTCACAATTCTATCATGAGCCTGCCCGATCTGAGAAGAGGAAAAACCAAATTAGTAGTTAAAAAAAAAATACAAACATTTGAACCTTGTCTACTCCTTATTGTGAAATAAGCACATTTATGACACAGAAGGAAGCCTGATATCTCTGAGACCTTGAATGGACTATTGCAATATGTGGGCTGCCGGGCAAGGTGACCTTTAGGCCACAGAACGGTAATGCATTACGTGTGGCCCGGCCTTTCAGAGGGCATGAGACACCCAACACTTCCATGTTGTAGGGACCTGGGAGGTTGCAAAAGGAAGAAATGTCAAAACAGGGATTAAAAATGCATATTTCAAACACTTAATATTTTAAAACAGAATGCTCTTAACGCCCCCCCCCAATACAAGAGAACTGTGCTGTTTACTAGAACTGATGTAAGAAGTCTGAAGGGGGCGCCTGGGTGGCTCCCTCGGTTGAGCCTTCGGCTCAGGTCATGGTCTCGGGGTCCTGGGATCAAGTCCCACATCGGTCTCCCTGCTCAGCAGTGCTTCTGTTTCTCCCTCTGCCTCTGCCTCTCCCCTGCTCTCGCCCTCTCTTTCTCTCAAATAAATAAATAAAATTAAAAAAAAAAGTCTGAAGATTCTTTTGAACGTGGAGCCCAGGCCAAATGCCCCACCCTGAGCAGTTAGACCGCAGAGCAAGATACCCCGAGAAAGCAAGCCATGGGCATTGACCCAGGCACTGGGATCTGAGCCCCAGGATTGGATGGGCCCACGAGCCATGCTTCGGAGCTCGAGTGATCTATCACGCTGGCATCATGTCCAAGCGTCCGCTCCTGACCAGGACCCGGTTCTGGCAGAAACAGAACTGTCAAGTCTATCACTAAGATGTGACTCCATCCCTCGGTGCTTTGCCACCGTATTGTCATACAGTGAAATTGCTATTGGATTTTGAAGGCAAGGACTATACCTTATTCCTTTTGGACCTATTCACAGCCCCAGTTCTTACGTCAGTGGATGCCTGATAAATACTTGTTGGGTTGAGTCATATTATCAAGAAAGTGTGATCGGGGCACCTGGGTAGCGCAGTCGTTAAGCATCTGCCTTCGGCTCAGGGCGTGATCCCGGCGTTCTGGGATCGAGTCCCACATCAGGCTCCTCCGCTGGGAGCCTGCTTCTTCCTCTCCCACTCCCCCGCTTGTTTCCCTCTCTCACTGGCTGTCTCTCTGTCACATAAATAAATAAAATCTTTAAAAAAAAAAAAGAAAGAAAGCATGATCAAGAATTCCNTGTTCCCTCTCTCACTGGCTGTCTCTCTGTCACATAAATAAATAAAATCTTTAAAAAAAAAAAAAGAAAGAAAGCGTGATCAAGAATTCCTTGGGAGGGGCGCCTGGGTGGCACAGCGGTTGGGCATCTGCCTTTGGCTCAGGGCGTGATCCCGGCGTTATGGGATCGAGCCCCACATCAGGCTCCTCTGCTATGAGCCTGCTTCTTCCTCTCCCACTCCCCCTGCTTGTGTTCTCTCTCTCGCTGGCTGTCTCTATCTCTGTCGAATAAATAAATAAAATCTTTAAAAAAAAAAAAAAAGAATTCCTTGGGAGACACACAGTAGTCTTCCCTTACCTGCAGGCGATATGTTCCAAGATCCCCCCCAGTGGGTGCCCGAAGCCTTGGATAGTCCTATGTACTCTATGCTTTCTCCTATGCATGCACACCTGTGTTAATGTTTAATTTATAAATCAGGCACAGTAATAACTAATAATGAAGTAGAACCATTAGGAGAATAAAACTGGCATGAAAGTTACGTGACTGCGGTCTCTCTGTCTCTACCTTATGGTACCGTACTCATCCTTCTTGTGACCGTGTGAGACGATAAAATGCCTACGTGACGAGGTGAAGGGAGGCGGACGACCAGGCACTGTGCGCAGCCTTAGGCTGCTACTGACCCTCGGATGATACGTCAAAAGGAGGATCTTTCGCTTGGGGACTGTGGCTGACCGGTGGGAAACCGCGGAGAGCAAAATCGCGGATAAGGGGGAGCACAGTAATGATTGTACACGGCCAGAGAGTCACAAAGCTATGCGTGGCCTATTGGTGCCATCTGAGACGGCCCTAGTCAAATTGCTTGGTCAACTGTCCCCATCTCTGTCATGTTGACACAAACTGCACCGACATCGTAACAAGGGGCCCGGCAGCTCCCCTGCTCTGTGGCCATTCCATCCAAATGCACGTGCTGTGCACACAGAGACACTTAACGACAGACTTAGACTTGCCCTCAACTGGAGGACAAAGAAGATACCACGTAAGTATGATAACGTGCAACCTATACAACCGACTCTATCCCGGAGGAGAGAGGTAATCTCATGACATAGGAAAACGGGCTGTCTTCTACCTAACTGCACGAATCCACCTCCAAGCAGCTGAAGGTCATCAGTACACAGCATTTCGTTTCAAGGGTATTCAGACTGGTCCACTCACAACACCAAATCAGCACTAAACCAGGGGGACCGTCGGAGAGGAGAGGGGGAGCTCAGTGGACACAAAAGTGAGCTGAGACTCTGAATAGAAGCCCCCAACCAAGTGACAGAAAGGTGGGTCATCAGGAAGGGCTGGTGGGATGAGAACGAGCAAACCCAGCGGCTGATCCACGTGGACCCCTGTCTGGGTTTGCTACTGCCGTTCTGCAACTTCCCCAAGCAGCGGTGGGCACAAGTCCACCTGCCCTGAAACCCGAGGGCGGCCTTTAGCGTTGCTGGTGGGCAGTCCCATTTGTCCTTCGCCACCTTATTCGAGGATGGCCAGCCCTCCCTTCCTTTATTAGTTGAAACAGAATCCTGAACAATTCTTTTGCCTGATTGCGTGGAATGAAATAAAACCAAAATCCCCCATTCTGCAACCCAACCGCCCCGCAGGGAGCCGCGAGTGGCTGGGCTTCCGTCCCACGTCCTAAGGCGCCCTCTGCTGGATGAAGCCTGAGTTACAGCTCTGGGAACAGCCGCCGGACTCAAGAGCATTTGGAAAGAGAAGCCACCC
>NC_048228.1:6522092-6528650 GCF_002007445.2 Ailuropoda melanoleuca
AAATAAAATCTTTAAAAAAAAAAAAAAAAAGAATTCCTTGGGAGACACACAGTAGTCTTCCCTTACCTGCAGGCGATATGTTCCAAGACCCCCCCCAGTGGGTGCCCGAAGCCTTGGATAGTCCTATGTACTCTATGCTTTCTCCTATGCATGCACACCTGTGTTAATGTTTAATTTATAAATCAGGCACAGTAATAACTAATAATGAAGTAGAACCATTAGGAGAATAAAACTGGCATGAAAGTGACGTGACTGCGGTCTCTCTGTCTCTACCTTATGGTACCGTACTCATCCTTCTTGTGACCGTGTGAGACGATAAAATGCCTACGTGACGAGGTGAAGGGAGGCGGACGACCAGGCACTGTGCGCAGCCTTAGGCTGCTACTGACCCTCGGATGATACGTCAAAAGGAGGATCTTTCGCTTGGGGACTGTGGCTGACCGGTGGGAAACCGCGGAGAGCAAAATCGCGGATAAGGGGGAGCACAGTAATGATTGTACACGGCCAGAGAGTCACAAAGCTATGCGTGGCCTATTGGTGCCATCTGAGACGGCCCTAGTCAAATTGCTTGGTCAACTGTCCCCATCTCTGTCATGTTGACACAAACTGCACCGACATCGTAACAAGGGGCCCGGCAGCTCCCCTGCTCTGTGGCCATTCTATCCAAATGCACGTGCTGTGCACACAGAGACACTTAACGACAGACTTAGACTTGCCCTCAACTGGAGGACAAAGAAGATACCACGTAAGTATGATAACGTGCAACCTATACAACCGACTCTATCCCGGAGGAGAGAGGTAATCTCATGACATAGGAAAACGGGCTGTCTTCTACCTAACTGCACGAATCCACCTCCAAGCAGCTGAAGGTCATCAGTACACAGCATTTCGTTTCAAGGGTATTCAGACTGGTCCACTCACAACACCAAATCAGCACTAAACCAGGGGGACCGTCGGAGAGGAGAGGGGGAGCTCAGTGGACACAAAAGTGAGCTGAGACTCTGAATAGAAGCCCCCAACCAAGTGACAGAAAGGTGGGTCATCAGGAAGGGCTGGTGGGATGAGAACGAGCAAACCCAGCGGCTGATCCACGTGGACCCCTGTCTGGGTTTGCTACTGCCGTTCTGCAACTTCCCCAAGCAGCGGTGGGCACAAGTCCACCTGCCCTGAAACCCGAGGGCGGCCTTTAGCGTTGCTGGTGGGCAGTCCCATTTGTCCTTCGCCACCTTATTCGAGGATGGCCAGCCCTCCCTTCCTTTATTAGTTGAAACAGAATCCTGAACAATTCTTTTGCCTGATTGCGTGGAATGAAATAAAACCAAAATCCCCCATTCTGCAACCCAACCGCCCCGCAGGGAGCCGCGAGTGGCTGGGCTTCCGTCCCACGTCCTAAGGCGCCCTCTGCTGGATGAAGCCTGAGTTACAGCTCTGGGAACAGCCNCCCCCAGCGCCCGCCCCGCCCCGCCCCGCCCCGGCACTTCACCCTATAAGAACTGTAAACCAGAGGCGCCGTAAACCTGCTCCAAGGCAGCATCCAGGTCCCAGGGCAGAACTACCTGATGGCCAGTAAGTTTTGCCCATGGTCCTTAGGAGCTCAAGTCTGTGCTAGCTCCGGGTCCCCACTTTCCTTACCTTGTCCTATTTCGCCAGAGTTGGGGTGGGTCAAGTGCTGATGATTTCATCCTTGTCCCACATGCCAGGTCCAAGCATGTCCCAGGGACTCCCAGGTCTGCCTTGAGCCTCCTGTGGAGGACAAGGCAGCGATCTCTGGGGCTCCCTGTCCTCATCTCTGAGCCCGGAGCTTGGACCAGATGATTTCCAAGTACCTTCCATTTGCCAGGTTAAAGTTTACGTGCACAAAAGGAAAGGCAGGTTCTGATCCTTAATCAGATTGGCAGTGGTGAGAACGGCAGAGAAACTGCTGACTCTGCATTGGGTGGAAAGCAAAAGATGGTCAGCGGGACAGCTTCGGGCTGGGGTCTGGCCCTTTAGCCCCAGGATCCCAGCAGCACTGTGGAGCCTTTTCCTGCCATCCGCCACCTGCCTCCCTGGTACTCCCTGCCTTCAGGATTCTGGGTTTGCTGCCTTGCCAGGTGGATACCACCAGCATCCCATTTCCAGGGGAAACCCAGGTCCTCTATTCATTCTCATGACCTTTTCCTCAGACCTAGACCCTGGAGGAGCCGCAGGGACTCAGCTGGCCAGTTGGCTCTGCCTGGAGGGTGCAGGCAGTCCCCTGGAGAACCGCCTGTCCCCGTGTCCTTGGCAGGAAGACTGGCAGCTGCAGTGCCTGTCCCAGGCTGAGCAGGGCTCCTGCTGGGGCAACTATGGGCCTGGACAGGCCCCCCAACCTGATGACATCAGCACAGAGCTGGCCCTGTAGCCCCTGACCCCTGCCATCTCCTCCTCCTCCCCTTCTCCCATCTGCCTCCTCCTCCCAGTGCAATGCAGGCTCCTGGGGCAGCCTCCAGAAGCGGGGACACTGACAAGAGTGGTGGCTGCCAGCCCCGGGGCTCTTCTTCTGGAAGTCCGGGGTCCAGGACCGTGAGAGACACCAGTCTCTGATCTCACAACCATGAACAGCCCCCCGAAGAGCAGGCTCATGGACGCAGCGTGACATCACTTCCCAGCTTGCCAGGCGACGGGGCGTCTGCCAGGAAAAGGCCCCTGGGGACCAGTGGAGCAGCACTTTCGTGCTGCTGGCATAGAGGACGGCCTGCCCCAGAGGCTGCTATTCCGGGCAGAAGGTGCCGTCTAAACCCCCTGGGGCTGCCCTCTCTGTGCCCCAGACCCCTGCCTCCTGCCACCTAAGCCCCTCACATCACCCAGGAGGGTCAGCAGCTCCTGGACCCCACCTGCATTTGCTGGCTCAGCTTCCCTCTGCAGGGGAAGCTGGACTTCCTCCGTGTCCAACTTTAACCTTCTGCTCCTAACTCCATGACACTGGGGAGAAAAACCTTCTCCCATCATCTCCGTGCCTCAGTCTGTCTCCATAGGCTTTTCCAGAAATCCTGAGTGGGAACATTCAAGAATGTGGTCCGAGAAGGTCCCTCTGCTCACACCTAAGAAGATGCCTGAGTTGAGAATCCTTTCCTTACCCCCCACCTTGAAAGGCAGCCTTGCTTTCCAGACTGGCGTCCGTGATTCGGGGCAGGAGGTCCAAAGCCAGGGTCCCGGTCACGGCTCCCCATGCTCCTCTCAAAGCCTTCTCCCTCCTAATCCTTCCGAGGGGCCGCATGTCTCGCTCCTCCTTGCAGGTTTCCAAATTGTGTCCCCCACTCGGTGGGTGCTCGGGATCCAAGCGCCTGTGGAAATGGCTGGTCCAAGAGGGCAAAGGAGCCCATCAGGGCAGGAGCCCTGTTTCTCCTCCTCCCCACCAGGGAAGGCTGCCTCTTGCCCCAGCCGTCAACTCTGATGAAGTCGAGTCGTGAAGAAAAGGTGGTATAAATAAAGCCAGAGACTCCCTCGGCGCGCCAATCAGGACCGGGTGCTGTCGCGGTGCTGGCGCGCGCAGCCGCCAGAAGGTGGCCGTCGGGACGCGAGCAAGGCAGAGGAGTGCCGGCTGCCCGCCCGCCGCCGGAGCAGTGGTGCAGGGCCTCTGCACCGCCCGCCGCTGCAGCTGGTATTGCTGACTTGGCCCCGGCGGCGGGGAGGGCGGGGGAGGCCTGCAGCAGCTTGGGGTTCCAACTGCCCCTGCGGAACGAGCCCTGGAGCAGCGGCAGCCAGGGCTGGGCTGGCCAAGGCTGGGGCAGCGGGTGGGGTGGGAGAGGAGAGAGCTGGAGAAGCCCTGAGTCAGCGCTGCTGCATTGCGAGGTGCCCCGGAGTCTCCGACAGAGACGTGTCCCCCCCCCCCGCCCCAGGCACAGCCCCCCACCTAACTCAGAGACCATCTCTGGCCTCATGTCCCCCCTCAACAATGACAGAACCACAGTGGGCCCAGCTCGGAGGACTCTGGGGGATGGAAAGAGAGAATTCTCTAAAGAGCAGTCCAGGCCCATGTCCCCCAACCTAGATGTCACTGTGGGGTCAGGCACAAGGCAACGGGGGATCTGACCCGCAGAAGGGCGGGGGAGAATCTTTTCCTCATTCCCACCGTCTTACAGCCCGTGCTCGGGGGTCTTCCCTGGGGGTCATCTTCCCTGGGGGTCATGGGGCTGTGCCGTGACCATCACACATCACGTTCACTGGCTGTTCTGCCTGACAAAACCTGGGCAGCGCTGGCCCCTTGCTGTCCTAGGCCAGCTCTTGCCTTACCAGCTCCTGAACAGCTGGCTTCCCATCTGCTGCCCGAGAGCCCAGACACCAGGGCGTCCAGGGGCCTGCAGGGGCTAAGGCCCTGCCCTACCTATTCATCCCTGAGGGTCTCCTGTCACCTTGACTGCCTCTTCCCCGGCTGCCTCGGGTGTGGGTACGGTCACTCTGGCCCAGATGGCGCCTGCCTGCGGGGAGGGGCCCCTTGCGGTGAGAAGCCCCTCACTCATCTCACACTGGCAGGGAGTGGAGTTCACTCTACAGATCCCAGTGGAGTCAGAGGCCTGGACGCAGGGTCCCCTGCTCCCCCTCAGAGCACAGGTGTGAGTTCCTGTCTCCCCTGACCTCCTCGAGGGGACCAGAGGTGAGTACATGTGGATGGCATGCTGGGGGTGGGCACAGTGGCACTGGCTTTGCATTGACCACAGGCTTTTCTCTTGGCTAATTCCAGATGGAAAGGAATGAACTGCAGCCGTGAAGGATGCTCCTTTGTCATCCGGGCTGGGTGGGGAGGCCCCAGACGGGAGAGGAGATGGCCTGAGCATGCCAGCTCTGCTCTCCTGCTCCCCAGGGTGGCAAGGCCACCGACACCTCTGTCCCATCAAAGAGGGAAAACTCATCAAGGTTTGTCCAAATGGCATGTCCTAGCAGCTTCCGGGGGTGGGGGAGGGCAAGTGCTGCATGCTCGCCAATGAGGCTACACGTCAGTACCATACAAAGCTGACCTCAAAAGCCCCTAGAACCCGGGACCCCAGTGACTGGTTTGGATGTACCAGGCTCGAAATCTTGCACGGCCAAGGATGCTTATCTGGAAAGATAGAGTTGCTGCATATCACCAGGGGGGTCATCCAAACACCCTCCCTGTCACCCCAGATTTGTAAGTCATGCGTGGTCAGAGATGGCTTTAAATATACAGGGAATGTATAAATATGGCTCCAGCACCACAGAGGGCTCTGAGGGACGGCATGGGGACAGCCAAAGTAGAGGATAGAGAGACACCCCTAATTTGGGGATGGGGTGCTTTCACCGCAGAGCGCTTTTCCGGTCTGGGCGATTATGCCGTCTAAGACCCTATAAAGTGCTTGACTATGGGCACGCAGTTCCCAAATGCCTACGGGAGGTTGGATAGGAGCACCTACCCTGCCCCGAGGGGCTTCAGCCCTCGCTTTGCTGCTCCTGGAGCGCAGGCAGGCTTTCTCGGGACAAGCCTTCCAGTCTGGCTCCTGTCTGCAGCAAGAGCCAGAACGCGACGCAGGAACCCACGGAGGTCGTGGCACCGCGCCAGCCTCGGCCCGGCTGCTGTTTCAGGGGCTTGCCTGGATAATTTACACTGGAGATGTTTGCTGCGTGTCCTTGGGGCCGATTTATTGTGAGGCTGAGCGTAGTTTTCTTGTGTTTTTTTGGGCTTTTTTGTTATCATTTTGGGTAAAAGGACACCCTTTGCTTTGGGAGAACTGGGAGGAGCTCAGCCCTTCCAGCCTGGGACCACCTGGGCAGGTGCGGGCATTGGCCCTGCATGACATCACTCTCGGTGCAGACCCAGATCCCAGCCCTGCATGGCCGGGAATGCCGTGCCAGCCTCAAAGCTCCTCCAGCCAGCACCTACGGAGACAGCAGCTGGCTTTGGGGTGGCCCTCTGGCCAGGTGAGGAGGAGTCTGGTCCCAGAGACCAGAGCTCAGGGGACTTAGGCTGCTTGTTTATTTCCCCAGAAAGAGTCACTGCCCAAAGTGTGCTTTCTGCTGCCACTGTGCCCTCCCACCTAGACAAGCGCCTCATGGACCATCCCCCCAGCTGCCTGGCACCCCATGCATCATCATTCAGTGCCTACTACTAACACAGGGGGAATCCATCCGTGCTTAAATGCGGCAGCCTCTGCTCCTGAGATCGCAAATATTTGATTTGCATTTTGAGTTTCCCTCCAAAGCTCGCCTCAGTTTACCCAAAAGAAGAAAACATCCACCCCCAATGAATAAGGCTACGTCTGTGTTCCCAGGGTTCATGCCAGGCTGGGAAACATCACAACAGAGATGGACCGAATGCCTTAACCCCGACTCCCCATAACTTAAAGAGCCAGCTAGCCAGATGCAAACGCGCGCACCAAGGCGAAGACTGAGCTTAAACTCATCAGTAAGTCTGTGGGGGTCCCCTGCCCCAAGCATGCGGGAGAGGGAAACCAACCCAAAGTACGGTCCCGGCCGGGCTTTTGGATTTTGCCCAGGGCTGAGCGCTCCCCAGGCTGAGGTACCCACGGGCTGACCAGAGAGTGGGCATCCCTTTCTCTTCCCCCTCCCCTCCCTCACCCCCTC
>NC_048228.1:6529054-6599622 GCF_002007445.2 Ailuropoda melanoleuca
CCCTCCTCCTCCCCCTTCTTCCCCCTCCCCCCCCAGCTGCCTCCTCCCATTGCCGCTGAGCTTCCTGCAGTCACTTGAAGGAGAAAGATTTCGCAATACGGCATTCTTAAAGCTGCAGTGCCCAAATTCTCCTTCAAACCCCAAGTGTCATGGACATCAGCTCACTTACGGGGTCCTTTGCAGATGGTGGGTGGGCAAGGAGATGGGGGCCGGGGGGCTTATAGAAGCCAGGCAGGTGGGAGTCAGAGACTCAGACTCTAGCAAGGGTAAAGAGGAGAAGCAGATCGCACCATGAGAGCCTCTGCAGCGAAACCAGGTTGCTGGGACTGCAGCAGGACTGCAATGGAGTAGAATTTTTTTTTTTTTGTAACCGTAAAACCCCCACCAAAATTTCCTCCACAAACTTACATTCTTTGCAGCTTAATTAACACGCAAGGTACAAACATGAAACCAACACGAGAAAAAAACCCATGAAAAAATAATAATTCGAACAGGATTTTGAAATTGTTTTGAAAAATGTACCCCTGTGAGCGACTGACTCAGCTTTCCCTGCACGGCTCAGCTGGAGAGCCATGCGGGGAAGGACCTGGAAGAACTTCACTGAGCCCAGAGTTTCCGCAAAGTGCAGGGAGAGGGCTGAAGCTTCTCAGAGGAGAAAGCTTTCTAAAACCCAAAGGAAAGGGGATCTTCCTGCCGGCTGCCTAAAGAGCTTTTGAAATGAGCTGATCTAGCATCAAGAAACCAACACACCCCTCCCGGAAAGTTACCTCTTTCCTCTGCTCATCAGCTTTGCTGTGCTGCCCGGGGATGCCGGCAAGTTGCAGAATGCCGCTGGGGAGGCAGGACCCGAAATAAGAAGTGTCAGCTGGGTCCCTGCACCCGAAATGATGCCCGGAGTCAACGCTGCAGGCGGCAGGGATGGTCTCTCCTCCTCCCCTCCGTTTAATTTAAACCCCTGACACTGCAACATGCCCGTTCCTAGCTCCTACATCCCGAAGAGCCTCCTCCCTCCCCACTTGCTCACTACCAGGTCCAAGGCTTTGCTCCACCTCCCGCATTTGTTCACCTGAAGATGCTTTTCTTGAAAAAAAAAAAAAAAAAAGAACAAGAAGGAGAAGACTGGGACTGCAGAATCCCTTAATTCTTTCCTTTCTGGGACCACATTTTGGAGAAGGTGGAACTTATTCTGAAGTTTGGGAATTGGAGCCTGATGCCCGGGAGGGAGCCGAGGGATGGTCGGCTTTGCCTCCGACAAGTCCACACCATCACTTTAACAAAAAAGGACAGAGAAAGAATAGGAAAATTCCTCTCTGTCCACTGGCAAACTTTCAACAGTTTGGAAATGTCTATTTTTGCTTTCCTTCAAGAAAATCCCATTTAAGCAATTTGTGTTCACATGAAATGTACAAGATGGCCACAAAGTGTAAATTTTGTCCTGACGTGTCTGTGATTCTTAAAAGTTTTTGGTCCTGCCTCTGTGCAAGTTAGTATCATTTGAGACTGAGACAGGGATTTAACTGGGAAAATTCCATCAGAGAGAGGCACTTTAAATGCAGATATGGTTAAAATAGCGCATCCTGGTCTAATCCACAAGAGATCACGCAGGATAGATGAACCCAGAAGTTGAAGAGGGTGCGGGGAGAAGTAAGTATCCCCAGATTTTGAATTTAATGCCAACTCAGAGTCTGAGGAAGGACAATAAAGGAGAAAGTGGGGGAGGGCAACTCAGACTCATATATAGATAGTTCAGAGCGACCAATTGCATCAATTCCATGTACATTTCATTACTGAAGGAAGACGTGGTGTGTGACTTGTTTCTAAACAGACCAGGAGGGAAGGCTCTTCTGCCTGCGTCCTGCCTGGGACACACTCGGCCACGCTGCTGCAGTGCAACCACGGCCACCACGGGCACCGCATCGCACCCGCCGCCCTCACCCACCTTCTTTTTTTTTTTTTTTTTTTTTTTTTTTTTTTTTTTTTTTTTTTTTTTTTTTTTTTTATTTTTTTATTTTTTTATTTTTTTTTTTTTTTAAGATTTTATTGATTTATTTGACAGAGATAGAGACAGTCAGTGAGAGAGGGAACACAAGCAGGGGGAGTGGGAGAGGAAGAAGCAGGCTCATAGCAGAGGAGCCCGATGTGGGGCTCGATCCCGGAACGCCGGGATCACGCCCTGAGCCGAAGGCAGACGCTCAACCGCCGTGCCACCCAGGCGCCCCCCTCACCCACCTTCTTCGCGCAGGGGCCTTGGCAGGCAGGTAAGGCCGTGCTGGCAGACAGAGCCAAGGACCAGCCGCAGTCAGGCCGTTGGCACCGTCCTCCATGCTGAACCCCTGGCAGCCGCGGGGGGGGGGGTGGCCACAGAGTCAAGTCACGGAGTGTCACAGTGGAAGGGAGCCCAGATGGCACGGAGCCCAATCCTTCCATGTCACAGATAGGAAAGCCGAGACCCAAGAAACGGTGGGGCCTCCCCCACAGTCACCTGGCTAGTACAGCACCTGGGTTAGAATTTGGATCTGCAGGTTCTTTGTCCTGGGACCCTCCCCCTGCACCTGTCACCACCCTCCCTTTGGTGAGCCATCTGCCTCTGCCACTTTCTCACATGACCTTGAGGATTTCTCTCTGCTCTGCCCCATGATTTCCCCTCCCTCGATGATAGGCGGACTTAGGCCAAGGATTTCGTCTTTGAGGTGGTGGTGGGGGGAATATCGTCACTTTCTTGTTGCCAGAGGCAAGGCCGTGCATAAGGCTTAGAAAGCTCTTTCTTCGGCTTCCTCCGGTTTTGAGACCCAGAACATCATCTGCATTAGTCTGCTAGGGCTGCTGTAACAATTTACCATGAAATTGGTGGCTTAAAGCCATAGAAACGTATTGTCTCACAGTTCTAGAGACCCAAAGTCTGAAATCAAGATGTTGGCAGGATGGGTTCCTTCTGGAGGCTCTGAGAGAGCATCCACTGCATTTCTCTCTCTGTCGGCTTTTGGTGGCATCCCCGCAAGTCTTGGCATTCCTTGGTTTGTAGACACACCAGGCCAATCTCTGTCTCCTTCACATGGTCTCCTCTCTGGGCGTCTTCCCTTCTCTTTTTGTCTTTCCTCTGATAAGGACACTTGTTCTTGGCTTTTGGGCCCACCCTAACCCAGCACAGTCTCATCCTGCGATCCTTAATTACCCCTACAAACCCCCTTCTCCAAATAAGGTCATGTTCACGCATTTCAGCTGGACAAATCTTTGGGGGGCCCATTATTCAACCCACCTTGTCCGATGAAGGTTTTCCTACGAGAACCAATAGTGATGAGATGTGATGCCTGCCAATCCCATCTCAGTCTTTAAAGATGCTGTAACGTGGGCCCCTTTGGTTAGAAGAATTGAGTGGCTACATCTGCGGAATGTTCAGCCTCTTTCCAAGGGCTCTGCTTGTGTTGACCATCTTAATTCTTACACCAACCCTCTGAGGCAGGCACTGCATTATCACGCCCGTTTTACAGTCAAGGAAACTAAGGCACAAAGAGGTGTAGGTCACACAGGTACCAAGTGGCAGGAGGGAGGCCACCAGGCTGCAGAATGTGTGCTCTTAACCACACTTCTGCTTACTCGTGCTGGGGTGGCAGACCCCACTCTCTCAACCTGACACCATTGATATTCTACCCAGCCCACACCTCGGATTTGTTTCTTTTGCAGACACTTACTGGGCATTCTGGAATGTGCTGATCTATGGCCGGACACCGTTCTTTGCCATGCCTGCCTAGGGTGGCCTCTACAGCCTTTCCACACATGGGACTGTGCAGAGCGTGTGGGTCACCCTAAGAACGGAGGGGTGATGTCTCTGCACAACTCACCTCGTCACTAGTGATTAGCAGAACACCTGCCCCTCAGTAACTAACATGAAACGAGCATTCATTTTTAAATCAATAGGAAAGGAGCACCTGGGTGGCTCAGGGGGTTCAAGCATCTGCCTTTGGCTCCGGTCATGATCCTGGAGTCCTGGGATCGAGCCCCACATCGGGCTCCCTGCTCAGCAGAGCCTGCTTCTCCCTCCCTCTCTGCGGTTCATGCTCTCTCTCACTCTTTCAAAAAAGTAAATAAAAAATCTTTAAAAAAGTCAAATCAATCGGAAAGAAGAAACTTAGGAACCACGTAGTTTTTTGGAACTGCCGGCATTATGGGTCCCGTGTTTTACCTCATCTTTCCCATGCTGGTTTAGCAAATCCACCAATTCTTTCCTCTCTTCAGGAGCAAGCTCTAACACATCGTAGATTTCTCCTTAGCCCCTAAGTCCTCGTATCTTTGGCATACAAATGACCCTGTCAACTTAGACCTTGGAAAAAAATATGTGCGGTTCCTCGTTGGGTCTCCCACGCTGGCCTTGAACGGTTTGCACGCACGGGGGTGGAAGGCGGATGCAGCCTTATGGGAGGTTAATACGCGACAGTTCTCTTTTATGTCCCGTAACAACAGGAGAAGACTGGATGACGCCTAGGGAAAGTGTTCCCACCGGCCGTTGTTCTAAAATACTACTCGAGAGTTGATTTCAGGGTCTTTCCCTTTTTGGGATGAGGTAGAAACCTTGAAGGGCAGGGAGGGGTGTTGGCGGGAGATAAGCTCCAGATTGCCCTCTGACTCAGGAAGATTCCCTACATCTTAACTCATAAAAAGTCCCTCGGACCTTTGGATAGCAAAACATCTGGGTTGGGACCAGGGACGTCGAATGTGCCACAGTGGTTTTTCTTTCCGGATGAGTAAAGCCTTCTGTGATGACTTCCATGCACTTGGGCCCTTTTCTTTCCCAACACAAACCACCATCCCCAGCGAGGGGGTAACGAGAGGGCGGCTTCTGTTTTCCACGGGAGATCACGGTTTTTTCCGCCTTGACTCTCCCACCCCGTGTATGCTGATTACCGTGCCATGTGGAGTTCATTCCGCCCTGGGCAATGCCTGTGAGGGCCCCGGGATGACAAAGCCCAAGACGTTGTCTTCTGCTGATGAGCACCGAGCCTTCCACCCCATATAGTGGCGTTGTCTCTGCCTCCTGCTTCTTCCTTGTCAGCAACCTCCTACCCTTCCGATCCGCCTCTGGGTATGTTTGAGCAGATTCATAAATGCTCGAACATCAGATCTGCCGGCTTCCAGAGGCACTGTGTGGGCATTCGCATTTGTTCGTTTAAAAAGTGTTTGTTGGGGCGCCTGGGTGGCTCAGTCGGTGAAGCATCTGCCTTCAGCTCAGGTCATGACCTCAGGGTCCTGGGATTGAGCCCCGCATCAGGCTCCCTGCTCAGCGAGGAGCCTGCTTCTCCCTCTGCTCCCCCTTGTGTTCTCTCTCTCTCTCTCTCCCTCTGGTCTCTGACTCAAATAAATAAATAAAATATTTTTAAAAATTAAAAAAAAAATAAAAAGTGTTTGTTGAGCACCTACTGTGTGCAGAGCAAGGAGAGACACAACTTCTGTCCACCCTGGGCTGAAGGTGAGTTTGCACGGCATAGATAGGTAACCTGTCCCTGCTGGAGGTTCACTGGCTGAGGCTGAGACGCTTCCCAGGAGTGTCCGTGATGAACAGGAGAGTGAAAACCAGAGCTGCAGAGGGCTGACGGGCATTTCCAGGCCCCGGAAGCCCGAGGAAAAATATTTCCAGCACAAGGAAGCATTCCTGGGTTTCTTGAAATGACCACCTGGTTATGGAACCCACATCTTTTGGTTTGTGCCCAAATGTCCCCTATCGGAGAGTCCTTCCCTTCTTCCAGACAGTGCACTAGCCCCACCTCCTCACTCCATGCCTCGCCCCGCTTTACTTCTCTTCTGAGCTGGTATATGGCACCTGGCATCGTACGCTTGCTGATCTGTAATCACACTGCACTGGAATGCCACCGTCCCCAAAGCACAGAAGTTGGCTGTCCCCTTACTGCCGTGTCCTCAGCACCAGGGTCACGCCCCGCACGCGGGAGAAGCGCATACGTATCTTTTTCCGTCTGTGCCCGCTGGAATTCTTCATCAAGAAGAATTAATGAAGAATTCCAGGCAAACCTGTGACCTCCACCACTTGGGGACTTCCAGTGTTCCTGCGTATGTGAACACTGGCTGCCCAGAAGCCCGAATTCTGGCTGCTCAGATCATGCCCTTGGGAGTCACCCCTGCGGTTCCCAACACAGCCGGAAGAAGCTCTCCTTCTCTCCCGGCACAGCCGTTCGGAGCTGCCCCTCATCGTAGGGTACGTGCGAGCCTCCCTGGGGCCCAGGCCCACCTCACCCACCCCCAACCCCCTCTTGGCTACTCTTCTTCATGCGGGGCTCCAGCAGCACGGCCTCCTTTGGGTTTTTTTAAAATGTCCCTTGTAGGGATGCCTGGGTGGCTCAGTTGGTGAAGTGTCTGCCTTCAGCTCAGGTCATGATCCCAGGGGCCTGGGATGGAGTCCCGTGTCGAGCTCCCTGCTCACTGGGGACCCTGCTTCTCCCTCTGCTTGTGCTCCCTCTCTCTCTCTCTGACAAATGAGTAAATACAAATCTTTAAAAAATAAAATAAATATAGATAAAATGTCCCTTGCAGTTTCCTCACCTGGAACTTTCCCCAGCTGGCACCTTCTCACGTGCCCCCCACCCTCGGAGCCTCTTCCGACTGGTTCCCCAAACCAGCACCTGTGTCCCTGCCCCTCACCCCCTCCCGGACACTCCCCAGCCTGGCACTTGCCACTCTGGTCTGTCCTTCACTTAGGCTTCTGTCCCCCTCACGGGGAGGACGGTGGTCAGTGCTGAGCTCCCCGACATCAGGAAGGACAACAGTAACCATAATAATATCTATCGCAGAAAGGGACCCACCACTGCGTCCAGGCACTCGGCCTGCGGCTGTCTTTCCACAGCCTTCTGCTCTGACACCGCTGCTAGTTTGCAGGGGCTGCTGTAACAGGGCACTGCGGACGGCACCGCTCAAACACAGAAATTTATCTTCTCAGTTCCGGACGCTGGAAGTCTGAGATCAAGGCATTGGCAGGGTTGGTCTCTCCAGAGGCCTTTCTCCTTGGTGTGCAGATGGCTGTCCTCTCTCCGGGTCCTCGCGTGGTTGCCCCTCTTGCGAGTCTGTGTCCTGACCTCTCGTCTTCTAAGGTCACCAGTCAGATCGGATCAGGGTCCACCCTAATGACCTCCTTGTAACTTAATCACCCCTTGAAAACCCCCAACCCAAATATAGTCACATGCTGAGGTGCTGGAGGTCACATAACAACACCCACGCTCGCCACTGCCACCACCCGCCCTGGCCGGGTGTGCGTCCTCATGCTCTCCTGTGACCTCAGCCCGCAGACCCGGCTGCCCTCCTCCGCATCCTCGTTGCTCATAGTTTACTCATAGAAGCTTTCTCCTTAGATCTTTGCTTCTCCAGTCTGATAATCCCAATGCTCAGCCCACCGCACAGCAATGACTGCATTTGCTCAGGGCGTGCTAAGGCCCACATTGAAGCCTCACACAGCCCAGGAGGCAGCTCTAACAAGCCCCTGTTCTGTGGGCAGGCATCCAAGCTCACACAGGTCTGATGAGTTACCCAAGGTCAAAGGGCTGAAAGTGGGGGGACCTGGGGGAGAACCCAGACTTCCAGCTCCAGCAGCTCTGAAAGCTGCTTGTCCACAGGTTACTGGGGCAGGTCATCAAGGCGGGAGGGGTAGGACAGGCAGGCCTGCTCAGAGCAACAAACAAAGCTACTGACAGACTGACAACCAAAGTAGGTAAGGAAACGTTATGAAGACTGGAATAAGAATGAAAAGCACGCCATCTGGGTCCATTTCACAGAAGGGCTAATGGCCCTCCACGCCTCAGTAGGCCCCCAAAGCATCACCAGACACATCATCATGAGTAACAGCAGGAAAAAAGGCTGCTCCGTTAGCACTGGCAGGGTTAGCAAATAAAAATGCAGGACTCCCAGTTAAATTTGAATTTCAGATAAACAACGAATTATTTTTTTAGTATGAGTTGGGTCCTATGTGATATTTGGGACATGCTTATACCAAAAAATTATCTGTTGCTTATCTGAAATTCAAATTTCCTGGGTGTCCTGTATTTTGTCTAGCAACCCTCTATGTTCACTACCCGCTTGGTTTAAAAAGGCAAGAGAGCGTGCGATGCATTCTGGAAAGATTTTTTTCCAAAATGGGTAAAAATAAAAAGACTGATGCTTAAGTGATCCTTTAGGACAGATGTGACAGAAAAGAACTGTGTGAATGACAGAAGCTGTAAATAAAGAGACAAATAAAATGGAAATTTCTTTTTCACATAAAAAAAATCTAGAGGTCAAAGGTTGTGGGATATTTTGGTGGCTCCACTGGGTGACCAGGGATCCGAGCTCCTCCTATCTTTCTCTTCTTCCACTCTTAGCCTTCCAGTCTCACAGTTGCCTCATGAGCCAAAAGAGTTGCTGAAGACCCGCTTTTCACATCAGCATTCCAGGCAAGAAGCAAGGAGCTGGTGGAAGAATATGAAAAAAGCACATGTCAGCGGTCTGTCCCTCTTTTCATCAGTTCTGACAACTTCTGCTTACATCTCATAGGCTAGAACTTAGTCATGGGGCCATATTTAGCTGCACGCTTGAAATGCAGTATAACAACTGTGTACGTTGTCACAATGAATAAAATCAAGTGTCTGTTACTAAAAGGACGGGCGAATCGATACTGGGTAGGCAAGTAGGCTCAGTAGAACACTGTGTCCTCTTTCCTCGTTTATTAGGGCACCTGGCCTTCACTGAAGGAGGACGTGAAGGGCTCACTTTTTAAAAATATGGGCACTTGTAACATGCCTACTGTTTTGTTTGATAGACTTTTCTGGTTACAGTTCTAAGCCACCAAGGGCACACTTTAATATATCAGAAGAGTGATAATATAAAGCATCAGATTGACTTTTTTATATCTTAAATCTAATTTAAAAAGAATGTTTTTAAGGAAAAGAGTAAACTTCTTGAAGAATAAATACCTGGTCTCTGGATCTCCCCACTTCCCATCCTTAGACTGTAATCCCACTGGGGTGGTGTCTAGATCCTACCATGTGCTAGGCTGGATGTTAGGATGGGGGGGGGGTTAGAATGATGGGGGAGGGGCCCACCGTCGGGGTGCCTGGGTCGCCTTCTAATTAGGCTGCATGTGTGTGTCAGTACCTGGGAAGGAGGCGCTGGTGGAATTACTCATATTCCTGACAAAACCCATCCATCGGAGAATTCCAGTTTGCCGGTGCTCCGTGTGGGCCGTGAAGACCCTTCACAAGCTGCGAGAGCTCTTACCCGTGACTGGTGTTTTGGAGCAATTTTCTGGGACCCCCGAAGTCACTCAGTGGTTTGCATGGGTCTCTGAGGTTCTGCTGAGAATTTTCCACCTTTTAGATTCAGTATGAAGCAAAACTCTTAGGAGATGAGAGGAAGAAATCCTTGCTTTGCCTTCCATCTTTGGTCATGAAAAGCGAGTGTAGAGGGATGGTAAACGGGACCCGGGCTCCCCTCAGCCTCTAGAGGCCACGATTCCCCGTTCCAGAGTGAGGCGTGGACAGCTGGACCACTTTGCGTCCCCTGATTTGAGGAGGAAAAGCAGGCAGCACCTCAGGTCGGGGGATGAACGTTTTCAGCGGTCGGCGCCTTGTGAGTATCGCCCCCACGTGGAGGAGCGGGGGCTTGTTTTCCCTTCCCTGCGGCTGACTGGAAGGATTTTTCTGGAAGGCAGGCACAGATCCCCCACGACCAGGGAGGCAGCCCTCACCCGAGAAATCCAAAGGTGGGGAGGGGGCGCCTGGCTAAAGCAGCCCCTGGTGGTGACATTCTTTCCCTGACAGCGGGTCTGAGGAGGGAGCTTCTGCAGACCAGCCGTGGCTCTGTGGATCTGGGAGCGTCCTTCGATCTCCCCAGCCAGATGAGATGGGAAGGCCTGGAGGGGGAGCCAGAGGATGAGTTCGCATCTCGGGGCGGGGAGAGGAGATGCCAGCTGAACCCCGAGAGCAGTCATGCCGACCCATGACCTCCCAGTCCAGGTAAACCTCGCCTGTCCCCTTCTGTCGTCTTCCTGCCCGGACTGTGATTCTGGAGGAGAGAGGGACTACAGCTAGCAGGTGCAGGCAGGCACCAGCCCTTCCCCCCACCCCCAGGAGCTGGGGGATGGGGAGAAGCTGTAACTTTGGGCGTTTGACCAGTATATGGGACTGGACATTTAAAATCCTGGCTGGAGAGAGAGGCCAGGAAAGTCAGATTTCATCCTTGGATTCCGTCCCCAGGGCAGTTAGAGCATCCCCACAGGTTGGGAACAGGAAGTTGTTTTCTTCTGCACCCGGTAAGTCCCACTGTTCACCAGCTACACACAAAAGCTTTGAGACGTGTCAGGGTTGATGTCCCAATTGCAGGGAAACACAATTAGCACGTGCATTAAGTAGGGCTCCATTTACACGTCCCGACTCACCTCTAAAGACCTGTCTACGTGGCACCCCACTCAGTAGGGTTCTAGTTGCAATTTGGATTTCTTCAAGTACCTGAGAGCCTCGCTCTCACATTACCCATTGTCCTGGAACTTAACACAGATAAGCTCATTTGGGGGCCTCACCCACGTGGTGTTTAATTCTAGGAGAATAAGGAGAGCATCCTTGTCGACTTACCCGACTGCATGGGTTCTGGGAACATTGTGTTTCAGAGCCCCTGGCGTGTGTTTGAAGTCCATGCCTTTTTATTTACTGACAGGGGCTTACATGTCCTCAACACTGTCCCATACTGGACTGGTCGTCAAGGCAAAGTGTCTGACAAAGCTAATACTTAATTACCTTTTACAATAAAATCGCAGCCAGACAGGCATTGTTGGGGCATTGAGAGGGACGGGGAGCAGTGGGGACAGGGGTCTGGTCCCTTGAAGAAGTTCCTGTTTCTGCCACATGAACATTGGCTGCTGTCCCAGCCCTGGCAGATGTCAGCCTCCGGGATAAATCTCCATGTGTCCCACCCTCCCAGACAAAGGTTAAAGGATGACTGGCTTGTCTGAATCCTGGGGTGCAGCAGAGATACGTGGCCACCTGGTTAAATGATGCTACCCGAGCCAAGAGCCTCTCAGCAACTTGGCCACAAGATGCTGTCCTGGTGTGACTTAACGTTCCCTTTTGGTGATTTTTAAAATTGTGACAAAGTATACATAACATTTACCATTTTAATCATGTTGAGCGTACAATTCAGTGGAATCAAACATGCACGATGTTGAGGAACCATTACCACCATCCATCTCCAAAACTTTTTTTCATGTTCCCTTACAGAAACCCTGTCCCGATTAAACACTATCTCCGCATCTCCCCTTCCCCGGGTCCTGGCAACCATCATTCTGCTTTGTGTCCCCTTAAATGTGCCTGTTCTAGGTGTCACACGTAAGTGGAATCATACAATACTTGTCCTTTTGTGTCTGGCTTCTTTCACTAAACATAAACGTCTTCGGCATTCATCCGTGTTGCAGCAGGTGTCAGAATGTTCCTCCTTCTTGTGTCTGATACTGTTTCATTGTGTGGATGGACCACATTTCATTTATCTGTTCATCTGTTGACTGACACTTGGGTTGTTTCTACCTTTCGAGTGTTGTGACTAACACGGCCACGGACGTTGGTGTACACGTGTGTGAGTCCATGCTTCCAATTCTTTTGGGTATATACCTAGAAATGGAATTGCTGGATCATATGCTAATTCTTTTTTTTTTTTTTTTAAGATTTTGTTTATTTATTTGTCAGAGAGAGAGCGAGCTCAAGCACGGGGAGCAGCAGAGGGAAAGGGAGAAGCGGGAGTTGACCCCAGGGGATCATGGGGTCATGACCCGAGCCAAAGGCAGACGCTTAACCCTGAGCCACCCAGGCGCCCCCTCATTTGGGAATTCTATGTTGAACTTTTTGAGGAGCCTCTAGACTGTTCTCTGCAGCAGCTGTTCCATACCCGTAGGCATGGGCATCTGAGTTCCGCTTTCTCTACATCCTTACCAACACTTGTTTTCCCTTTTCTTGGTTGGTTTGTTTGATGATAGCCTTTCTAGTGGGTGTGAGTGGGCTCTCACTGTGGCTTTGGTTTGCATTTCCCTAAAGACTCATGGTGTTGAGCATTTTTTCATGTGTTTGTGGGCCATGGGATACCTCATCCCTGTCTTCTTTGGAGAAATGTCCATTCCTCGTCCTTTGCTCATGATTGAATTGGGTTATTTGGGTTTTTTGTTGATTGTAAGAGTTCTTTCTTTCCTCTGAATATTGATCCCATATCAGACATATGATTTGCAGAGTCTTGTCCCATTCTGCAGGTTGTCTTTTCACTCTCTTGGTAGTGTCCTTTGATACACAACCAAATTGACTTTTGGCGTATGTTAAAAAGAAAAGTTGATCTGACAAAGGTCTGCCAGAGGACAGCTATGTTATATTAATTAATTCACCCATTTATGCATGTATCATAGAGAGTATTTAACCCAAGTAGGCACTAAAGAGGGGCACCTGGGTGGCTCAGTTGGTGAAGTGTCTGCCTTTGGCTCAGGTAGTGATCGCAGGGTCCTGGGATCAAGCCGAGTTGGGGGGGGGTCCCTGCTCAGCGGGGAGCCTGCTTCTCCCTCTTGCTCTGCCTCTCTTGCCCTACTCATGCTCTTTCTCTCTCAAATAAATAAAATCTAAAAAAAACCCAAGTATGTGCTAAGGAGAGTTTGGCGCTGGGTGTTGCAGAGAGATTTGTGTCCGTAAGATAGAGCTGTCACCAGACAGTTCACTTTCAAAGCGCTTGTAGTGTGGTTGACAAGACAGTTCCCATAAAACAGAGGCCAAAAAACAAGAACCATAGATATTTGCAGGTGCTGTATGATCATTTCAAATGTGTGACTCCCAGTTGATGTGATGGGAGTGTTCCAGCGTCAGGGGGGGCTGGTCAGGGAAAGCTCTCAAGCCCTTCGTCACCTGCCCCAAACCACACAATCAAATTTCTCACCAGCAATCAATATCCCCACCCTCACAGTAGATGCCGTGTGACATCTAAATCAGCAAGCACTCGACAGTGTTAACTTAGATGTGATAACAGCCCCTGCCCCTCTGGTCCCTTACCAGGTCAAGGTTATATTCCAGGGAGAGACTTCTTCATAGCTCTGCGACAGATATAAATCTATCAGCAGTCCCACCTCTTGTGAAGCCCATACCATCAAATTGGACCACACAGAAATTGGTGTATGTCATGGGTGCTGTTGCTGAAGTCTTTTTTTTTTTAAAGATTTGAAGTCTTTTTTTTTTTAAAGATTTTATTTAAAGATTTTTTTTTAAAGATTTTATTTATTTAACAGAGAGAGACAGCCAGCCAGAGAGGGAACACAAGCAGGGGGAGTGGGAGAGGAAGAAGCAGGCTTCCAGCGGAAGAGCCTGACGTGGGGCTCGATCCCAGAACGCTGGGATCACACCCTGAGCCGAAGGCAGATGCTTAACGACTGCACCACCCAGGCGCCCCACTGAAATCTTTATTCACAGCAATAATAGAAGTTATTTACTGTTATACATAATTGGATTTAATGAAATACGATCTATACAAAATGTGTATATATTTTTTATTTTTATTATTTTTATTTTTTAAAAAGATTTCTTTATTTGAGAGGGAGAGAGAGAGGGCACAGTGGGTTGAGGGGCAGAGGGAGAAGCAGACTCCCCGCTGAGCAGTGAGCCGGATGAGGGGCTCGATCCCATGTCCCGGGATCATGACCTGAGTCTAAGGCAGACGCTTAAACGACTGAGCGGCCCAGCTGCCCCTGAAAGAGTGTATTTTTGAAAGGCTTCATCTTAAATTCCTATGAAGAGATTTTTGAAGACAGATAAGGTGGGTTTAGGGGAAGCATTGCATTCCTGGACCATGGCAGCAGAGCCCCTCATCACGGAAGTCATGGTTTCTGAAATGAATGTAAGTCCACGGAGAAGCAGGACTTCTAAATGGTTACTATGAATGTTTGTATTATGCAATACATTTTAGCAATACTTCTGTGATTTCAGGCAAGGTCCACTCATATTTTAGGGAGCCTAATGCCACTGACTTGACTTGCCAACCTTCCCTACTTGAAGCTCGTTTCCCCTACAAGAGTTGAAACTCTGTGTGGGGGGAGCTATGTCTCCTGGTCCCCGAAGACTTGCTTTGAGAGTGAGGGACCCAACTGCTTAAATCAAAACCCAGCCGGCATCCTTGGTGTTCCTCCTCCCTCGTCCCTATGTCTAACCCACCAACCAGTCCTGCCAGTGTCTTCGCCCAACCTTCTCTGCATGACATGCAGGAGCTCCCTGATGCTCTGCGGTCTGTGGCCTGGCTGGCTCTGGAGGGACTGCCCTCCAGTTTCTAGGGACCATAAATGATTCACCCTGGAGTGTACATTTCATACACAAACCAACCATTCAAGAGTCCACACTCCCAACCTCTTCTATGAGGCTGTCCCACTCAGAGCCACCTGCCTGAATCACCCAGAACCAGGGCCAGACAACTAGGGGGCAGCTCCCACGCCCCAGAGCCCCCCGAAACTCTCCAAACTAGCTAATCCTAAGCCTTCTTACCATGCCGTGCCCATGCTTTCCCATGGAAACCACAATAAAGGCCCTTGTGCACATTTTCCCTGGCTCCTTCTACCTTCTGGCTGACCCTGGGGCTTCCCCACGTGACCCTGTGTGGGTGGCGTGGCATGTCCTCCTTCCTGGCAAAGGTCACAAACTACCTTTCCAATGACAGTGTCTCCTCATCTGTTGGCCTTGCCATGCCTGAATAATAGTAACACATTCTAGAACACCCTGGAGTTGTACTTCTGCCTGTCTGGACCCTTTGATAGTTGCCCCACCCTGACTCTCTCAATGTACTTCTCCAGGAGCCCCCAGGACTTTCCCAAAATGAAAACTGACTGCATTGCTCTCTTACTTATAATCCCCCAGAGCCTTCCACTGTACCTTAGAATGAAAGCCCCACTCCTCACGGGTGCCTACAAGCCGTCTCGGGCCACTTCGGGCCTCCTCTCAGTCCCTCAGAGATGCCACATGCTTTCCTGCCTCGGGCACATTCCACCCCCCCCATTCTGTTTGGCTGTGGTCATTGCACTTGCACTCTGTCCTCATTCTTTCACACCTCCCCACCGCACCCCTCCACTTGGAGTTGAATGGAAACTCCTTGCGAACAGGGGCCTTGCCCACGGTTGTGTCTCCCGAGCTGACGCGGCCTGGCGTGGAGCACTGGAGTCGTGAATGAGGGCACCTTACCTGTATTTCCATGACTGAGGAGGGGAGGAGTGGAGGGGGCTGACGACTGTGGAGGTATCCCCTGCTGTGACCCCGCAGCCACCCGGGAGCTGCTGGCTCACCAGAGGCTCCCCAGCTCCCGGCCCCAGACAAGACTACTGCAGTGTCAGGGCTGGGAGAGGCAGACGGTGACTGCTTCCTGGAGAAGCCAATGGGAAGCCAGCCTCTGTCTCGTGAGGGCCTGCTGACCATCACATTTCCCCTGCAAGGGTGCCCTGTCCTTCCCCAGACCCCAGGCTCATCCGTCGACTGCCCCAGAAGCTTGGCTGTCCCCAGGCTGCATCTCCCCTTGGCGCGAAGGATGCGATGCAGATTGGCTGGTGCAGAGATGCTGGGGTGGCTGCCAGGACTTTCATCTTTTCATTTCATCTGCCAGCCGAGTGCTTTTCCCTGCTTTTGACTCTTGAGGCTTAAGGCAAGAAACACTGACCTTGACTACGGGAACCTCTTGCTTCGTTACTCGAGGTCCCCTGTCTGGGTTCACATTCCAGGCCGGCTGCTCCCCAATCCTCTCTTCCTTTCCCATGACTCCTGACCCCCAGGGCAGCCTCAGAACAAAATTTGGGATGTTTCCCCCCCTGATATCTGGCTCGGACAGTAGTGGCATTGCTGGTTTATTTCTCCTACCCAAGGGCACCAGGGCACCGCCTCAGACTGCTGCCAAGTGGCTGCTTGGAGAAAACACTCTCTGAGTGACTCACGGCCTTGGGCAACGCGAAGGGGACTCCAACACCTGAACCCAGTAACTCTGGCTCCCCACCTTCTACGCCATCCATTTGTCAGCATTTCTTCAGGGTCCATTATTTGCCGGGCATTGTTCTGCTAGGGTCTGTCTCACGGGACTGGGCAGGGATTTTGATCACGTCAGTGTTGCATAAGCTATCCAAACAGATGTTTTCAGAGCGTGTTCTGTAGACAGTCCAACGAAGCGTCCTGGGACAACCAGACAGCCGCGTGCAAAAGAGTGAAGTTAGACCTGCAGCCTCTCACATCATGTACAAAAATCAACGCAAAATGGGCCAAAAGTCTAAATGTAAGAGTTAAAACTGTTGAACTCATAGAAGAATGACACTAAAAGAACAAGCGACAACAACAAAAATAGATCAGCTGGACATCATTACAGAATTACTCCTTATGCTTCAAAGGACATCATCAAGCAAGTGAAAAGACAACCCACAGGATGGGAGAACAGTTTTGCAAACCATCCACCTGGGAAGGAACTTATACCTAGAATAGATAAAGAACTGTAACAACTCAATAATAAAAAGACAACCCAATTGAAAAATGGGCAAAGAATCTGACTCGACATTTTTCCAAAGAAGATAAACAAGCGGCCAACAAGCCCATGAAAAGATGCTCGATGTTAAAAGCCGCCAAGAAAACATAAATCAAAACCACAATTAGATCCCGATTCACACCCATGAGGATGGCCAGAAGCAAGAAGTCAGTTAATAACAAGTGTTGGCAAGAAGGTGGAGAAATAGGAAAGCTCAGACATTGTTGGTGGGAACACAGATTAGTGTAGCCACTGAGCCAAATAGTCTGGCCGTTCCTCAAAAAAAAAAAAGTCAACTGTAGAGTTACCATAAGACTGGCCAGTTCCACTGCTGGGTACATGTCCAAGAGAAATAAGAACAAGTCCACAGAAAAACATGTATGCATGTGTTTATAGCAGTGTTATTCACAATACCTCGAAGTGGAAATACCCCATAACACATGTCCATGAATTAATGAATGGAGAAACAAAACATTGCCTCTCCATCCAATCAAATATTATTTAACAATAAAAGGAATGAAGCACTGATACACACTACAACACGGAAGAACCTAGAAAACATTACGTAGGCACACACTATATGTGTGTGTGTATCTGACATATGTATACACAAAAGGTCACATGTTCCATGATTCCATGTATTTGAAATGTCCGGAATTGGCAAATCACAGAGATAGGAAGTAGATTAGAGGCTGCCTAGCGCTGAGATGGTTGGGGAGAAATGGGGAGTGAGTGCTAATAGGTACATGGTTTGGTTTTTTTTTTTTTAATATTTTATTTATTTATTCGACAGAGACAGAGACAGCCAGCGAGAGAGAGAACACAAGCAGGGGGAGTGGGAGAGGAAGAAGGGCTCCCAGCGGAGGAGCCTGATGTGGGGCTCGATCCCAGAACGCTGGGATCATGCCCTGAGCCGAAGGCAGATGCTTAACGACTGCGCCACCCAGGCGCCCCAGGTACATGGTTTCTTGTTGGGGTGATAAAAATGTTCTAAACTGATACTGGTGATGGTTGTACCACTTGGTGAACACACTAAAATCCAATGAATTTTGCACTTTAAATGGGTGAATTAGATAGTATGTGAATTATATTTTAGTGAAACTATTAGTAAAAAGTCCTCAAGATCCTGGACAATCAGGAGGGTTTGAGAGTTTGGAAAGTGATCGTTTGTGGTTTGCAGAATAAGGACTCCCGGAAGACGTCCAGGCCCTAACGTCTGGACCCTGTGAGAATGTCACCCTACGTGACAAAAGAGATTTTGCAGATGTGACTAAGGATAGGGACTCTAAAAATGAGAGATTATCCTGGATTATTCGAGTGTGCCCGGTCTAATCATGTGAGTTCTTGAAAGCACAGGCCTTGAACAAATGAGGCACCTGGATGGTTCCGTTGGTTCAGCATCTGACTCATGATTTCAGCTCAGGTCATGATATCAGAGTCATGGGTTCAAGCCCCACATCGGGCTTCATGCTCAGCAGGGAGTCTGCTTCTCTCTCTCTCTCTGCAAAATAAATATGGATCTAAAAAAAAAAAAAAAGCAGAGACCCTTTCTCAGAAGGGTCAGAGAGAGTTACCCAAAAAAGGAGAAGAGATCAAAACACTCAACCTTCTGTGGCTGGCTTTGAAGACTGAGGAAGGGGACCATAAGCCAGGGAATGTGGTAGCTTCTAGAAGCTGGGAGTGGCCCTCAGCTGACAGCCAGCAAGGGAACAGGGATCTCAGTCCTAAGACACAAGGAACTGACTTCTGGCAGCATCCACATGAGCAAGAAAAGGGCTGTCCTAGAAAGGAACACAGCCCTGCAGCCCCTGGGGTGTTAGCCCACTGAGACCCCTGCTGGACTTCTGATCTGTAGGGCTGTGAGATAACACGTTTGCATTGTTTAAGTCACTACATGTGGTAAATTGTCATGGCAGCAATAGGAAAACAACACTTCATGTAGACTTTATGAAGCCAATCTTTAGGGGAAAAAAGCGCTGAGCTTTCTCACGTCTGGGGATGAAAAGATCTACTCGTGGCTTAAAATCCACAACACCTGTTCTCCCCCTCCCCACCCGGTGCAAACACGGAGCGAGCAAGCAAAGCTGACTTAGTGAGTGCTTCTGAAAATAGAAACGGCAACGTGATTTTATTTCTAACTCCACAGACATCACTTGTGAGTCATTCATCTTTCTGGATCTCACTTTCCATGTCTGTGAAGCAGGCTGAGTTAACCCTGACTTCTGCCTACCCCTCAGTTTAGGAAGATGAAAAAAAATCTGCTTCGCAAAGAGAGCCGTAGGGTGCTCCTTGAGAGGGAGGAAGCCACAGACACAGTCTGGGTCACAGGGGGCCCCACCTGGCATTGCTCCTTTCTTCTGGCTTCCTTCAGAGGGTTTGGGGCACAGCCGGTCCCCCGTGATGGAGCTTGGAGTGCCTTGTAGCTGCTGGGAGCACACAAATGAGGCAAATGTGCAGAAGCCAGTCACAGGCCCAAATGGACAAGGTTCTAGAATTGTGCATTTGGGGGGGGCAATACTCTTGCACCTGGATGACACCAAATTGTTTTCATGATGGAAAGAAAGCAAAGCAATGGTCCAGATCAGATTAGAAGGTACAGAGTCAGGACGATCCTGGGAGAAGCACTTTGAAAGTGAGGGAGGAGGGTAGAGAAATGAAAATGTCTCTGTGATGTGCAGGAGTGGAAGGACCAATGGGGAGAACAGTTGTGACATCCTAAGCTCATTCCACGTCATTCCTCAGACCCCGCCCCACTGACACCTAAGTGGACACACGCATTTCCTTAATAAGCTGCTTACAATTGGGGCACCTGGGTGGCTCAGTGGGTTAAGCAGCCAACTTTTGCTTTCAGCTCGGGTCATGATCTTGGAATAGTTGGATCAAGTCCCTTGTGTGTGTGTGTGTGGGGGGGTCTATGCTCAGCAGGGAGTTGGCTTGAGGATTCTCTCTCCCTCTCCCTCTGCTCCTCCCTCTGCTTGCATGTGCATGAGCTCTCTCTTTCTCTCTCTCTCAGGTAAATTAATAAATAATTTTTAAAAAGCTGCTTATGATTGACTTGGCTATGGGATATTTTATTTATTTAAGATTTTATTTATTTATTAGAGAGAGAGAGAGAGAGAGTGCATGCGTGCACACAAGCAAGGGGAGTGGGAAAGGGAGAAGCAGGTTCCCCACTGAGCAGGGAGCTGGATACAGGGCTTGATCCCTGGACTCTGGGATCATGACCTGAGCTGAAGGCAGGTGCTTAACCGACTGAGTCACCCAGGTGTCTTCATGAGATATTTTTAAAGATGCCATCAAGGTACCCACAGATCACCCTTGTGACGGCTGTGTCAGTCTTTGAGCACCTGCCTTCTCTCATCTGTATCTCCCTTGGCCCCAGTTTATACAGTCATGCGAGGCATGGTGCACCCAGGGTTACAAAACATGGGAAGGCTCTTGGCCAAGAGTCCTAGCATCATCCAGACTGGTTTGGCTGGCTCCTACCCCAGACCCTCCTGCCTATTTCCAGCCCAGTGGGTACCTGGCTCCTTGACCTCCACCCAGGTCCCACCCAGTATGGCCTTAATTCCTCCTGAGGCCTGGCAGCTCCCTGCAGTCCCCCAGATGGCCCCCTGGCCTTGGTGATGGTGGGGCCCCACCCCCTTCAGCTTCCCAGCCTTCTTGGAACCCTCTTGCCCAATATCCTCTGTGGTAATCATGCCTGTTGGCCTCGCTTAGTTTTGCTGGCCACTGCCAACTTCCCTCTGCTAGTCCTCAATGCTCTACCTCTAATAGAGGCTTCATGAAATAAAAAAGCTGCTACAAGCTTTTCCTTTCCAGTCAGAACTCCTCTTCTGGGTGGTCTGCACTTTTCAACAGAGGTGACCATGCATTCTCCTGTCCCTGTGTTGGGAGGAAGGTGAGTCTGGGGAAGGGGCAGAGCTAAGATGCTCCAGGAGTAGGGATGGGGGCGGTGGTGTTTACGTCCAGGAAGTGGTCCTGGGTGGCCCTTCATTAACCCAAGGTCACTCAGGATCTTCACTCAGGAAGGAGCAGCTGCCTCTCTCATGGCTGGGGTGGGGGGGAGGGCGATAGCTCTATGGGGCTAGGAGAAAAGCAGGCACGAGGTTGCTACAGAGCGAGGGTCAGAGACTGCACGACATTGGTAAGGACAGGGGTAGAGGGCTGGCGTACCAGCCACTGAGTGCTGGAAGAGCAGCTGACCATGTCATCTCATGTGCGCACCCCGCCACCACCCTACAGCGAAGGCCTAGTCCCATTTACTGTCTTGCAAATAAAGCCACACAGGTGTGGGCCCCCATTTCCTGAGTACTTGTCACAGGCCGGGTCACCGCTGAGGCACACTGTCTCATTGTCCCCCTTGAACAGGTTTGGGTCTTCAAGGGCACGTGGGTGCAAGCAGAAATGGCCATAGCGTGCTCTGCGACCCCTAAATCACCACTTCGGGGCGAGCAGGATGAACCCAGCGGCTGATGGAGAAAAGCAAGGCCCGAGGAGCCCAGGTAACCCGTTCCAGGTCCCACAGCTCATGCCAGATCCCGGGGAGGACCCAGCCACCCGGGCTCCCGGCTTCCTTCACACCACCACTTCCCCCGGCCATTCGTGTGTCTCACAGGGAGCCCCTCAGATAGACAGCAGAGTCCTGGGCCGCTTGCCCGCCCACTTGGCTCTGAAGTCCCGCCCTATCCACGCTAACCAAGAAATCAGTCGGGAGGCCCCGCCTCCCCCCACCTCCGGGCGACCCCGACCGAGGGGGCGTGGCTTCGCCTGCGNACGCGGCTCGCGTGGGGCAGGGAAGGGGTGGCCGGGCCGACTTGGCCCCGCGCCCTCCGCGCCCGTCACCCCCGGCTCCTCTCGGCGAAACCCGAGCGCGCGTCCGACGCGGGGCCGCGTGACGCGCACCTGTCGGGCTGGGCCGCGCCTGCGAGAGAGGATGCGCGGAGCCCCCGCCTGGCCCGAGCCCGGCCCGCCACGCCGTGCGCTCCGCGCCGCCGCCGACGTTTCCCGGCTCTGACGGGCGAGATGAAGTAAGCTGCCTCCCCCGCTCGGTCTCCGGCTCCTAAGGCGCGGGCCTTGTTCGTAACCGGCCGGCGGCTGCGCGCTTGCGCGGGGCCGAGCCTGAGGTCGGTGGGCCCCGCTGCCCGGGAGGCTGGCCGCGCGCGGCGTGAGCTCCTCGGGCGTTTTGCTGGGAAGCGTCTCAAGTCTGTGCTCCGACTCCGGCGGGGGCCAGAGTCTGCCCGAGTTCCCTCCGAGCCCAACGCCCTCAAAATAAATCCTTCACTTCCTCCCCTGCAGATCCCTTGGCTGCAGGGGGCAGCCAGGCCCCTCAAGGCTAGTTTAGAAGGGCCGGGGGCGTCCTTTTTCCTAGGCTTTCTGGAAGTTAATTCAATGAGAGGAGGAACAACGGTGCTTTTTTCCTGGGATCAGCTTAATCTTTGGCATTAGCCCTCAGGTTTCAATCAAAGTTTGCAAGACTCCCATCCAGTGAATAGTTTTCCAGAAGTGAAGGAACCCGTATCTTTGAAAACCAGCTCACTTAAACTTGAATGTAGTCGTAAATGAGAACTTCTGGAAAGATCATAAACCTAAATTCTTTGCTCACCCAACCCCCTGTCCTCCCAACAGGGCCGGTGGCTCATGAAAGGGAGCAAATTAGGGGAGACTGATGTAGAGTGGCATATTTGAAATTATTTTCTACATTCTCTGCAGTGATGGATGGTGGATAGACTTTTTGAGCTTATAAGACTAATCTTTTGGTAAGTTTTAGGAGCACCTGAGATAAAAATGCTCCGTGTTTGGCATGAGCAGAGCTCATTCTTCAGGCAGTACTTTGTGTAACTTTTCTTTGAGGTACATGACTGCCCAGCAAACAACCACTCTAGGCAAACATTCAGGTTATTTTTATCCAAAGACTGGAGTTCACTAAGTTACTCTTACAGTCAGATGGTTTTAGGTCATCTAAAAGGGAAGCCAAGAGGCACCTCTGGTCATCAGTGGTCTAGGCTCTTCTCACTGTATTGGTGGAATTTGAACAAGGTAAGATGTCACTGATGCCAGATTTCCCACGTGGTTTCTGCCAGACCCTAACCCCGGGGCAGAGCAGGAAATCTGGTTTTGCTCTTTGCTTGCCTGAGTTGGGAGCCAGGTGGCTGTCTGTCTGGGAGAGCTCTTAACACCATTGCCCCCTAAAGTATTTTCACAGCCATGATCTGGGTTTTTTGGCCCAATGTTGAAATGAGGTGGCTGGGTCCCCGTTTCACAGCTGGAGAAGAGGCCCCGGGTAGTTGGGTGAAAGGCCTGTGGCCTTTGGCCTGTGGCTACAGAGTGAGGGGTTTATGCCCCTATTCTTTGGGCCAGATTATAAATCCCCTCAAGGGCTGGAGTGGAGACTTTGAACCTTTTTAGCACGATATTTCTTTGATTTTTCATCGGTATGACTGGAAGGTCATGAAGCTGTTGGTGAGCTGTTTCTTGGCATTTTTTCTATTGTGGGCTGCTTAATTCATCCTGTAGCAGTTCCAAGAAGCTAGCAAGAAAAGTTCCTTTACCCATGATGCTGTTGGTTTAATAATGATAGAAGCTAACATTTCTTGGGTGCTTGCTCTGTGCCAAGTATCCTGCCGCGTGCTTTATATGGATTGCCTCATTTTGTGCTTCTTATTGACTTGTTTTCCTACTCTGTGGTTGCGACACATGAGAGAAATAGACTGTTTACACCACTGTTGTTCCAGCCTCTTAGTGGAGCAGAATCGGTGTCCCCACCAATACAGTGTTTTAAATTTCACCACTGGGGGATGTGTCCTGCGTTTCCTGGGAGGTGGGAGGTCGGTGCTGAAGCCAGACTGCCTGTATTCACATCTGATCACCTCTGAGCTGCCTGCCCTTTGGTCAGTTATTTTCCCTTCTTTGTACCTTGGTTTCCTCTGTACTCATTCTAAAAACAGGCATAATAGTGGTACCTATCTCAGGTTGTGGCAAGAATTTAACTCCATTGATGAATATGACCGAAGCTCTCATATCCGGCGTACAGTGAAATACTCTGTAAGTGTTTCTTTTATTATTAATAGTGTTGTTACAGTTAGGAAGCTGCTGTTAGCGTGTACTGTGTCACAGCGCTTGGGGTCAGCAGTAGACAGGTCTTCCTTTGTGCCATCATTCAGATGCAGATAGCTCCTACACAGGGGACAGGGGTCTTCTGCAGATGGAATTTATTTGTTCGTTCAGCGCATACTTACAGCGCACCTTCTGCGTGCCAGGCCCTGTTTTGGATACTGAAGATAAGCACAAAACCCCCTGCCCTCATTGGCAATTACATTTTTGAGGGGAGGGGCACCAGAGAATAAGCCAAACAAATACACTTTCCACAGACAGCACATTAGAGACTGATGGGTACTGCGGAGAGAAAGCAGGGAGTGAGATGGAGGTGGGGGTTTGCAACTTTACAGAGTCGACTGAGAAAGCCTCACAGAGAAGGTGACATTTCAGCAAAGAATTCAAGTCAGTGTGGAAGTGAACCTTGTGGACAGCGGCAGGGAAAAGTAGGTCAGGCAGAGCAAACAGCAAGTACAAAGGTCCTGAGGCAGGAGGATGGGAGGCTGATGCCTAGAGGGGACAAGTGGCAGAAGAGATCAAAGAGGTGGTGTGTGGGAGGCCATAAAAAGGTGAGTATCATGTTCAGGGAAGGACAGAAATGGGAGGTCAGTTAGGTGGTTCCTACAGTAACCCAGACAGTGGTGATGGTGGCTAGAACCAGAGTGCGATGGTGGAAGGTGGTGACTAGTTGTGTTCTGGAAAAGTTTTGATGATAGAAATTACAGGATTTGCTAATAGATTGGGTGACTTACCCCTCCCCCCACAAAGTTTCTGCCCTCAGCACCTGGAAGAATAGAGTTGCCATTTGCTGAAGCTGGGGAAATCTGCATTTGGAGCAGGTTGGGGGAGAAGTCTGTTCAGTTTTGAACATAGTAAGTCTTGTAGGCGTCCAACTAATGGTGTCAGAGTAGCAGTTGATTGAGACGGAGTTGAGGGGAGAAAGCCCAGAATGGAGATGGAGGCCTGGTGGTGTATGCTGGTAAATGTGTGACAACTCTCCGGGGTGGGGGCTGGTGATGGGGAGCCTGATTTACAGCATCTGCCAATACCTGTGGTGCAGTAGTCCTGCACTGGCCGTCGCAAGCACCCCAGTATGGAATATCTTCACCTTACAGATACAGTAGATGTCAATGTCAAGAGTACAGGTGGAGAGTAAAATGCAGTCAAATAATTAGGAAATGATGAGCAGTAATTTATTAAGTATTAAAAGTATTTATTACTTTTATTTTTAATACAGTTTATTTGGTTATAAATTTGTGCGATTTGGTTTTTAATAATGGCTGTGTTTAACACCTGGCTTGAAAAGTTGCTGAAAATACAGCAGTTGAATCTTGTGGGCTGGTCCAAGGTGGCTCCAGCCCACCCCTGGGGTCACAGGGACCCAAGACACCTAAAGAGGTGATGGATGTAAGGATTCAGTGAGATCAGGGAGGGAAAAGGGCCCCAGAGCCTGATCTTGTAACTCTTGTCCCCAGTCTAGCCCCAAAGGGAACAAGTAGGGAAAGGGGTACAGGTCTCAAAGCAGCTGAAGGGCTTGACTTGCATGGCTATGTTTGGTGCCAATGGTCCCGAACAAGGAGAGCGCAGGAAAGACGCTTGAGTCAGTGATTATAGAGGGGACTGGGCATGTCCCCTCCCACTGTGGTTAAAAATGATCTTCAGTTTGAACTCTTGTTTTACTCCCACACATTCTTTCAGAAATTCCAAACTCCCAGGCTGTGATTTGAAGAAAACTTCCCTCCTTCCTGCTTGGCAAATAGAAGGTAGAGGTCAAAGGTGTCAGTGTGGCATTGGGAAAGGGAAGTGTTGCAGCAGCTACTGACCTTTACCTCCCTCGCTCCTTTCTCCCGCCCCTTGTCTGCCGGGAATAGAGGACCACAGCTGTTTCCTCCTGTGGTTTACCAGAAACCACCCTGCCCCTGGAGCGCCCGCACACGCTGGGTCCATGCTAGGGCAGGTCAGGCACGGCTGCAGGAGTGCTCCCCAGAAACAAAGACTGGAACCCTGATTCTGATCCAGACCCTCTGGCTGGCCAGGTCAGCACTCACGGCTTTGGGAATGTTGGCACAGCTGTACTTTAAAAGGTGAGTCCCCCAGGATGCCTGATGGGAACCCCTGCGGCTGGTGTGGGAGCCGTGGAAGATGCCCTGGACTGTGGCCATGTGCCCTGTCAGGCCTGCCGCTAAGATGAGCCTGTCCGAAGAAGGTCTCACCTCCTCCCCGAGGAGGCCCCCGCAGCACCGTCTTGCGCTTCCTAGTGTAGTGTGTTTCTGGCAAGTATCTTGAATAATATTTGTAGTAAATGAAATTGCATCCTCCACACGCTGAAGTTAAAGCTTCAGAGAGTGTTAACTTCTGAATGACACGTAGTTATCAGCTCCTCGTGTCCTTTTGAGTCCCCTTTCCGGGGCCTTGCTGCCCGGGTCTAAGGTGCCAAGCCCCTCACTGCTCCGTGGAAAGGCGGAGCACTGGCATCTCACTGGTAAGAGAGGGGATATCTCCTTTCCGTAGAAAACACAGAATCTGGGGTCAGGGAAGTGCAGTCCTCCGGCGAAGTCTCTTCCTATCGTGGACAAGGAAGGGAGACCTAGGCTGGGCCCGCTGTCCTTCCGGTGCCAGAGCTCTTCAAACTTTTCAACAACAGTTTTCTTATTTACTTTTTAATTAAAAATAGAAACCGTCCATGGCAGTTCCAGCTGTTGGAAGGCCACATCCATGCTTTGGGGCTCACTTCAAGTGTGTAACTTCAGGAGGTGTCCTCGGGCCCGTTCCTCTCCACGCAGGCGCAGAGGCAGGAGGCAGTGCTGCAGAACGCCCTTGGCGGGTAGAGCCTGGTGGCACGCGAGCCGTTGAAACCACCAGTGGATGGATCAGAGCCATCTGCTTTCCCTGTTGCCTCACCCCTGCTCCCGGGCTGGGGCCCCATTCTTGATTTGGGCGGGCGGCTTCTCTGAGCCTGTTTATGTCCCCGTCGGGGCAGCAGGGAGGACAGCTGTACCCGTCGCTGTCTGCCCCCTCTCAGGGCAGGGCATCGGGACGAAGCTGGGGAGTGGGACGTGAATGCCAGTGAGACAAGGGACATGCACATGTCCCTGACAGTGGCATTGTGCCCCCGTTAGGAGCCAGGAGGGGCCTTCCGTTTAGCTAAGGCAGTTAACGTCTGCATAGTGGTTTGTCACCTGTGTCACCTCAGCTCGTCGTTCCAACCCCCCCTTTGGTTTGGCGGTATTAGCCCTGTTTTATGGTGAGGCAATGTGGGCCCAAACTGAGCAGGTGACCTAAGTAGATCGCACAGCCGGAGGAGGTGGTCTCGAGCCTGGTGCTTGGACCCAAATGCCACATTCCTCCACTTGACCGAGGAAGCTGGCGAGCACAGTGACTGGGGGCTCCGGCTTTGGGACATGCCATTTCTGCAGTCTTCTGGGCTTGGGGTCAAGGTACTGGCCTTTGGGGCTCCTCACCTGCCTGTCCGGGCTCTCTGAGGTTCCTGAGCTCCTTCTCTTGTCCCCAGCACGTCCAGGGCCCTGGCTGCCCGTGTCGGATCAGGAGCTCGGAGATGCAGCTTGCCAGCTGGAGGCTCCTGCTTCTCCAGGCTGTTCTCTGGGCTTCAGGTTTCTCACCGCCTCTTTCCCGCACTGACCTTGCAGCTTTTTCTTCCCTCCAGACAGGGGCGATTGCCAGTTAAAAAAGAAATGCAGGAAAGGCCAAGAACGGGGATTGGGAAGCTGAAGAAAGTAGAATGGTCCTGCAGCCCATCTGATTTGGGAGTGAGTGTACAGGTGAAGGGAGTGGAAGGGGAAGCCTGGGAGGCCACTCAGCTGGTCCCTGGATCCTCCGGTTAAAGCCCCAGTAGTGGAAATGTCTGGTATGCAGATACTGCTGTTGGCCCCTCACCTTGGTTTGGCTGTTGACTGAGAGAGATGAGGAAGAGGCAGAAGGAAAAGTGGGGGGGGGTGCTGCTTTCAGTCAGAGGGCTGCTCCGGTCCCTCAGGATGGAGGACGGTATAGGGATGCAGGAAGGTAAGCTGGCCAGGTATCTCTTTAAACCTCAGTTTCCCTACCTGAACAACAGATTAGATCCTCATTGTTGACGTTTGTGTTACTCCCTCGTCTGGGAGCACCTGCTGTCAGTAATCTCGAATCCTCCTTCACTGCTCCAGCGCCCCAGGCTGGGCCCCATTGCCCTGCTATTTCTGAGAGCCGAGTTGCTGACCGTGATTACTTTCCCTGTCACCGCCTCTCCCTTTCCTTCAAAGCACTGGCCTTGCTGGGAAATTGGAACAGGAGATCCGTGGAGTACGAGTGGAGCCCACTGAGCCCCACAGCGTTGGTCAGAACAGAAGACAAGTGTATGCAAATCCTCTGGTGGCATTTGTGGCAGGTCCGCGGCCTCTGGCCTTTCCTACATGTCAGCTGCTTTAAATGAGGCTGGAAACCAGCCAAGATGTGAGGCTCCCTCAGGGAGGCTGAGGCGTGCATTTGCTGGGTGGCAGCTCAGGGGCCAGAGAGGTGCCTGTCTGGCTCCCCGCTTCCTCACCCAGGCTCCCTCACCACCCGGGCCTCAGCTTTGCTCTCTGCGGAAGGGAAACTCTCATAGTATCCACTCCACTGGTCTTTTTTCAGGGCTTTTCTCTGGACGCAGCGAGATCTTCTGCGCAGAAGGACTTAGTTCGGGGTTGCTGCTGTCAGTGGCAGACCATAGTAACAGCCACCACTTCTGTAGTGCTTCGTAGGTGGTCGGCAGTGTCCTGAGCATTTATAACTATTAACTCATCTGTCCTTATAACACCGTGTGACGTAGGTCACTATCACCCCCATTTCAGATGAGGAAACTGAGGTGTGGAGAGGTGAAATAATTGTCCAAGGTCCAACAGTAAGGAGTTGAGCTGGGATTCAACCTCATTTGGTTCCAGAGACTACATTTTTATTTTTTATTACTTTATTTTATTTTAATTAATTTACTTATTTAAAGTAGGTTTCACGCCCAGTGTGGAGCCCAGTGTAGGGCCTGAACTCACGACCCTGAGATCAAGACCTGAGCTGAGACCAGGTGTCATGCTTACACCTAACCGACTGAGCCACCAGGCGCCCCCAGAGTCTATGTTTTTAATCACTACACTGTAACAGTTACTAGTAATCATTTTGTGCTTGGAGCCCAGTGGACATGGGAGAAGCAAAGGGAGGAGTGGGAGCGGGTGATCATATCTTCTCGTAGTTCCAGCCATCACCTGAGGCCCTGCTACCTATTCCCGAGCTGTGCTGATGGTCCCGGTGCCCTGTGCTTGTGGATGAGACTGGCCGTGGTCAGAGAGTGGACAGCTCCAATCCCGTGGCCGCCCTGTGGGCCTCCCTGGTGCTTCCTGCAGCACAGAGGCCCGACTCTAGCAAGTGGCCTACCACCTTCCTGGGCATAGTCCCTGTTTACAGAATAGGCTTCCTACCCACCAGCTTCCTGACACAGAAGCCAAGCTGCTGTGGAGGGAGGGGCAAACTTTGGGATTATAACATTTTTCTGAGAAAACACGTGGTGGTTTTTTGCCAGGCAGGAAATGTTTGATAGCCTAGAAATGTGTTTACCTCCACATCCCAGCCACCTGAACCATGTCTGATCCTTCCTTGTTCCTTGTCTGTCTTACCTCTGCCCAGGCTCCCTGGCTGGTGGAAGATGCTCGTGGTGGCGATGTGCATGGCCCTTCTGGCTTGCCTGCAGGCCCAGGAGCTCCAGGGACATGTGTCCATCATCCTGCTGGGAGCGACTGGGGACCTGGCCAAAAAATACTTATGGCAGGGACTGTTCCAGCTGTACCTGGATGAGGTGGGGAAGGGCTACAGTTTCAGCTTCCATGGGGCTGCTCTGACGTCCACCAAGCAGGGCCAGGAGTTCATCGCCAAGGTCCTGGAGTCCCTCTCCTGCCCTGAAGACATGGCACCCGGGCGCTGTGCCGAACTCAGGGGCCAGTTCCAGCAGCTGAGCCAGTACCGCCACCTGAGGACGAGTGAGGACTATATGGCCCTGAGCAAGGACATTGAGGCACAGCTCCAACACAAAGGCCTCCAGGAGGCTGGCAGGATTTTCTACTTCTCAGTGCCACCCTTCGCCTATGCGGACATTGCCCGCAACATCAACAGCAGCTGCCGCCCGGGCCCAGGCGCCTGGCTGCGGGTTGTCCTGGAGAAGCCCTTTGGCCATGACCGCCTCTCAGCCCAGCAGCTGGCTACGGAACTTGGGAGCTTTTTCCAAGAGAAGGAGATGTACCGGGTGGACCATTACCTGGGCAAGCAGGTGAGTTTCAGCTGAGAGCTTGCCAGGGTTGAAGTGAGCCAGGCATGGGTAGACCCCATCAACAGAGCCATACTGCTACTTGTGGGATTAGGCCTGGAGCCATTGTGAAATCGGAGCTCCCATGGTTGTCCTGAAGGTGGGCAGGCGGTGAGAGGTTGAAGGAAAAACCGAGCAGCAAGGGCAGGATGGGTGGCCCTCGTCCACGTGGCCAGCACTTTGTTTCTCATTGCCCTGTGTCCTCTGTGCTGGCGTCCACCTGGTTTCCAGGGGGTCATGGTGTGGGAACTAAGGTATTCCACACCCATCTGCCTTTTTTCAGTATCTCTGTCTTCCTGAGTTCTGTTTTGAGCCAGAAGGCTGGAAACAAGATCTTACAGTGATCAGGGACCCTAAGTCCATGCTTTCCAGCCAGGTACTGTGGCAGAGGCTGGGGCTGAGCTCCTGGCTGATGAGGGCTGGCCGGCCACTTCACTCTGAGCATGCCCTCCGAGTGCCTCCAGAACATCTCTTCCTAGAAACAGCAGCAGAGAGCGCACAGCGTGGCCTTCTTTGGTACTGACCAGGCTGCTGAGCCCAGGGTCATGTATGTGGGCACCTCATAAGTCTTCCAGGACAGAGGCATCGCCTTCTAGCCAGCCCCATTTGGAGCTGCAACATTCCCAAAGAGTGCACCTCAGACCAGTGTCTGACCTGGTGAGGTTTTCGCTTGTTTCTGGGAAAATGAGAAAAGAGCACTTCCTGAATGTATCCAATCTAAAGTTTTTCTTGTTCTGTTTCTGGTGTTAAAATATCTCTCTTTTATTAAAAGCTGATGGTAATAGAAGATAAGTAATCTTAAATACTTTTTTCCTTGCAAAATAAAAAGCTGGCAACCCTTGCGGAGGTCACTTAACAGTTTTTGGAGTCCGTCTGGAGCTGTGAAGTCCTAAGGCCCAGGGACAATGGCTCCTGAGAGCATCTTCTCCGAGCAGGGAGTAGAGAAGTTGGGGCCCTTCCTTGGCGTCAGGATTCCTTCTTCACCGTGAGAACCAGCAGCATAACCGGTCTGCTTCCCCGGCAGGCTGTGGCTCAGATCCTGCCTTTCCGGGACCAGAACCGCAAGGCCTTGGATGGCCTCTGGAACCGGCACCACGTGGAGCGGGTGGAGATCATCATGAAGGAGACCGTGGATGCAGAAGGTGTGTGAATGGTCCCCCGCTCCGCGGCACCCACCTGCCCTGTGCCCGGTGAGGGGTTGGGTCGGGCAGGGCTGGAGGCTGTCTGCCCAGCCTCTGTGCCTTGGCTGCTGCTGCTCAGCGGGGTTTCTGCTGGCGTGTGGTCTCCTTCCGGGGCCTGCTGTGGGCCCAGCTCTGGACCGTGCCAAAGCCCGGCATGCCTGCAGGCAAAGCCCGCCTGTCCTTGCTGCCCTCAGGGAACGCAGACCTGGAAGTTAACCTGAGTTTTATGTGGATGTGGTGGAGACCTCAGAGCTGCTCGAGGGCTGCTCAGACTTGTGCCGGTGGCACCGTCGGCCTCGCTGCTCCTCGCCTCCCGTCCCTCCTGTGTGTCGGTTCCCAGCTCGGCTGCCGCGCTCTCGGGGAGCTTTGCTCAGGGCCCTTCTCGACAAGGTCCACTCCCATCAGGCTCTCAGGGCGCCACATGTCCCTCCCTTCTCTGCCTTCCAGGCTTTTCTGGGTCTTCTCCGGGCCCGATGTGCATCTCTCACCAGACCACGAGCGCCAGGCCTCTCCTTTCTGGCACCTGGCGCACGCGTCGGATGTGCCAAATGAATACAGAATGAATGAGCAGTGTTGACCTGGGAGTGTGGGACCTGTCCCTGCTGGGTGACCTCAGCACGTCACTTCCCTCATCAGGGAGGTGAGGTGACAGCAGCTCCCGAGGCTCCCCGGAGCTCTGGCATTCTGTGATTTCACCACCTGTTGGGAGCACGTTGTTACGTTCAAAGCGTCCGTTCTGACCCAAGACAGTAAAAGCGAATTCTTGTGTCAGTCCCCCCAGTGGCCGAATGAGGTGGGTCCTATTATTAGCCTCCACCTACTGATGCGGTTTGGTGGTGTGGCCAAGGTCACGGGGAAGGAAGTGGTGGGGCCAGGTCCTTGGGGTGCAGTCTGCCTCTGGCATGGCTGCATCCAGTCCATCCCGCTGGCTGCTTTCTGCGGTCTGAGCTGGAGTGTCCGAGGCCACTGTCCCCACCCCACACTGTGCCCCTGGGCAGACTGGAGGGCCCCAGACCCTTTGGGCCCAGGTGGGGGTCCCGTAGGTCTGTCTCCTGCTATTTGCCTGTTCCTCTTCTTTCTCCTTCCCTTGGTAACTCTCTGCAGCTTCCCTCCCTCCCTCTTCAAGTGTGTTTCCAGTGCCGGAGTTTCTGTGTGAGGGCTGTGGCCGTGCAGTCGGTGTGAGGCACAGCCTCTGCCCCCGACATCTCACAGGCTCACGGGGGAGAGGGTATCCTGGTACAGACTCCACAATGAATGACACAGGCAGACAATGGGAGGGGTGGGGGCCTGGGGCGGGGCTCCGGGAGCCAGGCCTCTGAGGGCTTTGCTGTCCTTGACAGGAGCTTGGTTTCTCCAGTCGGGAGCCCATACCAGCACAGAGGCCCTCTCCCCACTGCGTGGAGCCTTTGTGGGTTACAGGAACCCACCCCGACCCTTCCGTATTTCCCTCCTGTCCTCAGCAGAGGCCAAGGCGGTGGATTTCCTCCTCGTGCCTGTGTCCTTGTGGGGGTGAGTGCTGGGCCTTGCTTCATCTACAGAGAGATGAACCTCAGATCTGGCGCCGAGAGCGTGGGGTGGGATGGGAAGGTGCCGCTGTTACCCTTCTGTAGGCCAGCTCCAGTCTCTGCCTGGACTTGGCTCAGCCACCGGCAGGACTAGGACACCAGACTCCTCCCCCGTTTCTGGCAAGTCCTTCCTGTGCCCACACTGGGCTGGGGAAGAGCTGCGGTGTCTGGAGTTACTGGTTGCACTCTTGCCCCTTTTTCCTTCTAACCCTCCCACCGCATTGCCCTTTTGGTTTCTGATGTCAGTGTAGGTTTTTAGTGTTTTCGGTTTTGTTTTTGTTTTTGTTTTTTTGTGGGGTCCCTACGGAGCCAGGGGCTAGGCAAACTGCAGGCCTGCTTATCCCGGCAAAGGTACTTTTGGATTTTGGAGAAAGTAAAGGAGAAGGCAAGACGGAAAGGCAGGCAGAGGCCTGGGCAGGTCTATTTGCCCAGGCTTGGCCTGAGGCAGGGAGAATCTCAGGTTTGGATAGCAGTAGACAGCCGAGGTCAAGGAGGGAGGGCACAGTGGCTCTGCCTTCAAGGCTGCTGTGTGGGACCAAAGCAGAGGCCCAGTTGCCTTCAGGGTGTGGGTTCTGAGAGAAAGGTCTCACTGCTGCCGTGCCCCCCAGCACAAGGCTTTTTCACTCCAGCCCAGAGGCACAGGGAGACCCAGAGCAGGCAGGCAGCAGGGGACCCACTAGCCCCTGAGGGGCTTGGAACTAGTAGGGGTGTGGCCAGCGGGCTGATTCAGCTGCCTGTTCTTGTCAGAGAGGGCCAATGGGACTGCAGCTGTCCTGGGGTTTGGATCTCCTTGGTCATCCTCATAGCAAGTAGGAGCTCTGACAACAGTGAGTTCTCCCCGTCTCCTGGGCCTTGGGGACCCAGAAGGACAAGCATTCTCTGCATGCTGAGAAAGTGGCCTGGTGCAGCTCTGGAGGCCCGAACACCGATCCTCGCTGTCCCCTCTGGGTGCTGCTTTGGAGCCCGTCCCTCAGGGGGCCCCTTATAGACAGACTTTAGTTCAGGCTGGAGAGAGAGGACAGGAGATGTGGGGCCCTGCAGCACCCCCCCATAGCCAGGGAGCCCTGTGACCCACACATCAGGACCTGGGCTATGCCTTCTGGGGTTGGGGATGGGCAGTGGGCAGGAGGAAGGACTGCCCTCCTGCTGGAGGTCACGATGGCTTGCTGTGGTTGGGTGTGCTTAGTGGGCGCTCTGCTGCAGTGAGACTGAGCATGGCCTGGAAGTTTCTGAGGTGGGATTTAGAGCCCAGCAGCCTGACTTGAAGCTTCAGAAGGGTAGAGTGCAGCAGCAGTCACCTGGTGCCCCACCCCTGCCTGCGCAGCCCTTGCTGACTCCTGTGCGGGGAGGCTCCAGAGTGGCCCAGCTCCTGGTGGCATGCCAGGCCTGGGAAATGGAGCAGTCCTGGTCCTGAGCTGCCGCAGGCCCCGGGAAGGGGACTTCTGAGCGGCAAGGTCGTTTGGATGTCTTCCCTCACCCCCCAAACATCCGAGTGGGTGAGGCTGGCTGCCCGCCTTCCCTGGGTGAGCAGCTCTCCTCCTTGCCGCAGCCTGGGGCCCGGAGGAGTCTGCTGCAGTGTCTCGGCCACCACACAGCAGGAGGGGGAGAGGAGGAAGGGGGGAGGAAAGGAAGAGCATCCTTCCCTGGTCGCAGGGCCCCCCGCTCCTCTCAGTCTCGTCTGGGGCACCGCTCTCAGAGCCACAGAAACTCTGGGGGATCGGGGTCTCCTGAAGCTGCGACACCCTGGGCTGTAGGAGGAGTGACCTGGCTGGGCCACTCAGCCACCTTGTGGAGATGACCCCTGCTGGCCCTCATTGTGGCCACTGGGAGGCCCCGTGGGAAGGAGGGCTGCGTCACGGGTGGCCCGAGGGGCAGCCATCCAGGCTGGGCTGCCCTCTTTTCTGGGGGCGCAGGAGTGTGATCCAAGGTCTGTGGCACCTCAGAACCCCAGCTTCGGACCACTGCGCCTGCGGCCGCAGTGTCTGTCTAGGCCCTGGGCAGTTGGCCTTCCTGCCAGGATGTGCTTGGAGCGTCTCTGCGTCTCTTTGCTGCCCTACTTTCCCCTCTGGGTGGAAGGCTTTTTTTTGGTTTGTTTTTTGGCAGGAAGAAAGAGGGAGACTTCCCGAGGGTGGTGTAGCTGTCCCTGCCTGGGAGGGTCCCTGAGCCCACATGCTGGGGGAGGAGCGTGGTGCATACTGACCTCTGAGGGTCGGAATGGCTGGGTCGTGCCTCTCACACAGGGACCAGGGCAGCCCAGGTCCTCCCAGGTGCACACCAGCTGTCCCGCTGTCCAGCCTCGTGTGTCCCCTCCTGCAGGGCTGTCTGCAAGATGAGCTCAGGGCAGCTGCCAGGCCTCCTGACCAGAGAGAGCGCTGGGCTGCCAGCAGACCTGCTCTCTCCTTGGCCCTCACCGATTTTTATTTTTAGTTATCCCCGAAGGTATTGGGAAGAATCACAGATAGCTTTCAGTTTTGTTGTTCTTAACTCCGTGTTTTCCTGGGAAAATCCGGATCTCCCACAGTGTGGAGGCAATGGGGAGGGGGGTTCTGGTCCCAGTTCTGCGCCCCTCAGCACATCTCTGTATAATGATGGTAACCCCTGTTACCTCTCTTTTGCGGTCGTTTTAAGGATTAAATGAAATAACGTACATGGAAATACTTTACAAATGGGAATGCTGTTCTTCCAAACTGGCAAGGAGAGGCAGGGGCAGTGTTCTCGGCGGTTTCCGTGACTTCTCTGTGACTTGTGTTGGCTGACATATAGACCCTAGTTGGTCTGTAATACTCCTTTATGTCCATTCTTCACCTATATCATCTCTCTCTCTTTCTCATATATGTACGTGAATATGTATTTAAACTTCCACGTTTCGACAATCTATGTAACGTGTAAGTTCAGTATTTCTGTTCAATTGTATTCGTATCACAGAAAATGAATTGCCCTATCATGAGGCATTTTGGCTGTTTTCACTTTTTGCTATTTAAATAGTACGTTGCAAGCTTTTAAAAAATTAAGATGGGGCGCCTGGGTGGCACAGCGGTTAGGCGTCTGCCTTCGGCTCAGGGCGTGATCCCGGCGTTGTGGGATCGAGCCCCACATCAGGCTCCTCCGCTATGAGCCTGCTTCTTCCTCTCCCACTCCCCCTGCTTGTGTTCCCTCTCTCGCTGGCTGTCTCTATCTCTGTCAAATAAATAAAATCTTTAAAAAAAAATAAAATAAATAAAAGATTAAGATATAATTCACATATCCTAAAATTTACCCTTTTAAAGTGTACAAATCAGCAGTTTTTAACATATTCACAAAGTTGTTCAACCACTACCATTCTAGAACATTCATTACCATTTAAAAAAATATTTTTCCTTTGAGTATGCTTCCAAAGTGGAATTACTAGGCCACACGGTGGAAACGACTTTATAGCTCTTATTACATCTTATTAGATTGTTTTCTACAACATCTGCAACAGTGTGTCCATACCTAGTTCTCCTATAGCTTTGCCTGCATTGGGTGCTACTGTCCTTCCTGTCCTTGCCAGTTTGGTGGGTTTGTGGGAATCCTCTTTTTTTTTTTTTTTTTAAAGATTTTGTTTTTAAGTAATCTCTGCACCGATGTGGGGCTCAAACTCGTAACTGAGATGGAGAGTTGCATGCCTTACTGGCTGAGCCAGCCAGGAGCCCTGTGGGAGTCTTCGTCAAGCACGTGGGACACAGCTTCACTTGTCTTCCATGAGATTCTACTCCATGAAGGTTTGAGGGGCAGCACAGCCGAGGGGCAAAGCAATGGGTCTCCCATGCTGGTGATCTTGTGATCTTGGGTAGTGCTGGACTTGAGCCGTTTGGAAGCCAGATGTATGGGGGATCTTGCTTCCAGTTGTCCAACCTGGTCGAGTTTTTTTCTGTCCTTGTTTATACATCAGCGGGTTTTTCACCTTCAACTTTGAATCTAGGGAAGGATACCAGGAGTCAATATAGATCGTTTTCAGGAAAAATCAGTTCACAATAATTGGTGGTCACTAGGGGAAAAATGGAGCGGTTGGCATCCTCAGGAGACGCGGCCCCCTGACTTGACTTCCTGTCCTGTGGTTGGCTTCGTGACCCCTCCCGGAGAGGTGAAAAGGCAGAAGGAACTGAGAAGGGATGGAAGGCCACAAGTCTTCAGGCTGTGCTCAACCCAGGCGCTCCCTGAAGCTTGAAATTAAGGACTAAAGGAAGCTCTCTTTCACACAGGGGGTAGTAAACCTGTGAAGTGCGTTCTCCCCATGGATTGAGAGAGGATAAAAATAGAAAGAGGGCTGCTGGGGGATTTGCTAAACTAATGAATAGCAAACAGATAACAGAGCTTTTAAGGACTCTGCTGTGTTCTCTCCCTCAAAAATTCATCTGTTCTCAAAGCTTTAACTATCCCGTTTATACTCTTAAACCTGTAATTTGCTGATTCCAGGACACACTTTTTTTTTTTTTATTTGAACATCTCTGAAGTTGCTTGTACCACTGATGGGGCACCGTGGTTGACGTCGGTGGCAGCTTGTCTCTTTCTTAGTGGTTGTAAAGCAGTGATGCTTTCACCATCGGCATTTTGGATTTGATGAAATCCAGTATATCTGTGGCATTCATTGCCTATCCAAGCTCCAGTCCTACCTCTAGCCGGCCTTCTAGAGGTCGTCACTGGATGTCACACTGCAGGCTCAGCAGACTTCGAACGTAAACCGTCATTGATGTTCTCTCAGGAAACACCAGCTACGTTTTCTGGCTTCTCTATTTCCAGATGGTGACGGTGCCCTGCGTTGCCTGGCCGGTGGCCCCTCTCTTGCAGCTCTTGTAATAATACAGATCCTAGCCAGGGTCTACCAGCGGCTCCTGTGTGCCAGGCACTGCCCAGCCCCCATAGATGTGTTAACTCATTAATGCTCACGGCAGCCCTACAAGGGAGGGATGCCACTATCCCCTGTGTATATGTGAGTTAGAGCCGCTCACGTGGGGTCGCAGAGCTAAAGGCGGCGGAGTGGGTACTTGAACTCATACATCCTGGCTCCAGAGACCACACTCCAGGTCACGACTCCGAACGGCCCCTCAGATCCAGCCACACACCACCCAGCTTTTACTCTTCCCCTGACGAATGTCTTTCTTTGCGTTTCGCTGTTACTTCACTTGCTGTGGCCCTTGTTACTTCCCGTATTTGCCTGAATGCCGCCTTGCTGGTTACATCACCACCAGCCCCCTCTCTGTAAGCTCGTCTCGCCGGTAGATCGGAGATGGCCTCATTCCGTGGCATCTCTGTCGTGGTTCCCCTTCCTGCTCTAACGCTTGCTTTAAGAAGTCTTATTCGAGATAGAGTTCACATATCAGACAATTTACCCATTTAAAGCACGCAATCCAGTGGATTTTAGTGTATTCACGGCCATGCACCCACCACAGTCAATCTTAGAATGTTTTTATCATCCTCAAAAGATACCCTTACCCTCATCCACATTCCCTCCCAGCCCCGCGCAGCCGCCGACCCCCTCTATGTGTCTGTGGATCTGCCCCTGCCACGGCATCTAAGCGACCTCACGCGACGGGTGGCCTTTGTGTTTCGCTTTCTCGTTGAGCGCGCGATGTCGGGGTGCGTCCCTGTGCCAGCGCACACCAGGACTTGTTTTATTCTTGTGAATGATATTCAACAGAACATTGGATAGAGGGCGCCTGGGTGGCTCAGTTGTTAAGCGTCTGCCTTTGGCTCAGGGTGTGATCCCGGCGTTCTGGGATCAAGCCCTGCATCGGGCTCCCTGCTCCACTGGGAGCCTGCTTCTTCCTCTCCCACTCTCCACTGTTCCCTCTCTTGCTGGCTGGCTCTCTGTCAAGTAAATAAAATAAAAATCTTAAAAAAAAAATTGGATAGACCACATTTTATTCATCCATTCATCAGCTGACGGATGTTTGGGTTGTTTCTACTCCTCAGCTGTTGTGACTAGCTCGTGTACCGGTGGCTGCGTGCACGTATGTTTTCATTTCTCTCGGGCTGCACTTAGGCGTGCAATTGCTGGATCACATGGTAATTCTGTGTAACTGGTTGAGGTGAAGAACTTTTAATAGCCCCTCAGACTTCTCAGCCTCATTTCCAAGGCCCTTTCCATCCGTTCTTGATTTCTGCTGTTCTGAATCACAGACGGGCTGCTTCTGCCAGGCCAGGCTTACCATCGTCGGAAGAACTGGGTGTTGGGGCCTCTGCCCTCTGGTTCATGATACGCACCGCAGCAAGGATACGGCCCAGGGCAGAGTCCACTCACACATGTATTTCTTTGAGATATACAGCATTTTTAAAAAATCAGTTATTTGCGCACACTTAAAAATCATGAGATTCTGGGGCGCCTGGGTGGCACAGCGGTTAAGCGTCTGCCTTCGGCTCAGGGCGTGATCCCGGCGTTATGGGATCGAGCCCCACATCAGGCTCTTCTGCTATGAGCCTGCTTCTTCCTCTCCCACTCCCCCTGCTTGTGTTCCCTCTCTCGCTGGCTGTCTCTATCTCTGTCAAATAAATAAAATCTTTAAAAAAAAAATAAAAATAAAAATCATGAGATTCTGGGGCACCTGAGTGGCTCAGTCAGTTAAGCATCTGGCCCTTGGTTTCGGCTCAGGTCATGATCTCACGGTCGTGGGATCAAGCCCCACGTCGGGCTCTGTGCTCAGTGCAGAGTCTCCTTCAGATTCTCTCTCCCTTTCCCTCTCATTTGCTTTTTCTCTCTCAAATAAATAAATAAGTAAAATCTTAAAAAATCATGAGATTCTGCTTCATCCAAACTTTCATGTTCTCCTAAAAATTTGGAAGATTTGGTCACACTGGGCCCATCGTCCCGCGAGGCACCACCTGACTGCATCTGAGGCATATTTAATGGTCTTGACTAACACCAGCCCTGCCCCATCCTCCTCCCACATTTACTTGCCCCACTAGGCATTGCGGTCCCTGACCTTTGACCTAGATCCTCCCTCCAGAGCCCAGCTCTGCTTGCTTCTTGCAGCTACTGCCAGCTAAGTGGTGCTCATGCCATTCTGCTCCACTCCCAAGTTTAATGTTCACTTGTGTGGTTGTTTAGATGGGAGTGGTGGGAAGTTAAAAGGGGGGTCTTTGGGTGGTAAGAATGGCAGGCTCTGGGTTTAATCTCATTTTTACCCCTTTGCTGGCTGTGTGGCCCTGGGCAAGTTACCTGACTTCTCTGAACCTCAGTTTCCTTGTATTTTTAAAATTAAAATTTGTATTTTAAAAGTGAGACCTCTGGCCGGCACCATGGGGCTGGATTGTCCTGCTCTTTCAGGGTTTAGCATGGCTGGCCGAGCTGCATCCCCAGGTTCTGGCTGAGAACGAAAGAGTCAGACTCTTACCACTGAGGACAAAGGTGCCTTCCTACGAGCAGGCTCCTGGCTTCATTTCTTGCCCCACGACACAGGTGCTCCGTCAGGCATGGCATATTGGGCTGCATTCAGGGCATGTTCTGCCAGTCATGGCTGGTCCTGCTCGCCGTCCAGCTGGCGTGAGCGAGCACCACGGGTCTGGTTGGGGCAGGTGGCTCAGGACTGGTGCCGAGGGCCCTGGGTGGCCCCTGCAAGGGAGTGTGCGGGGCCAAGCAGGTCTGAACGAGGGGCTGCTTCTTTTTTGCTTGTTTGAGTTAAATATTGACTAGATAAAAAAAGAATTCTTACTAGATATGTGTGGCATGAAGAAGTACGATACAACAAATACCAGCGTACCTACCAAGCCATTTTTTTTTTAAAGATTTTATTTATTTATTTATTTGACAGAGATAGAGACAGCCAGTGAGAGAGGGAACACAAGCAGGGGGAGTGGGAGAGGAAGAAGCAGGCTCATAGCGGAGGAGCCTGATGTGGGGCTCGATCCCAGAATGCTGGGATCACGCCCTGAGCCGAAGGCAGGTGCTTAACCGCTGTGCCACCCAGGAGCCCCATACCAAGCCATTTTTAAAAAAGCTTTATTGTGTCCTTCCCCAAATTCTCTCCTATTTTCTCTTCTTTACTATTCCAGATTTTGGGTAGGTGACTCCCTTGCTTCTCTTTATTGTTTCTGTGTCGGCCTGATTCCCTAGACAATATATTGTTTAGTTTTGAAGAAGAGGCATACCGTGTGTGTGTGTGTGTGTGTTAGAGAGCGCGAGAGAGAGTGAGTGGGTCTTTTTGTCCCTTTATCCTGCATTCAGGATCATCTCTTCAGATCTGTCTTCTAATGACTGACTCTTCTCACCTGTTTCTAATCCATAAAACCCATCCATTGAATTCCTAATTTCCAACTGCATTTTTCATTTATCGAAGTTCTATGTACACTGGTCATTTTAGATCCTATTTTCAAAATTAGACTTTATGTTATCAAAGTGAGCATGTTTCTTTCTCTTGACATGGTGATTCTGCGAGTGTGGATGTTCCTGTTCTCTGCTGTCCGGTGTCCCGTGGCGTGGCCGTGGGCCTGCGTCAGGCGCGGGGCATGCGGCAGCGACAGACCCATGAGCTCCTCCTTGGCTGGAGCTTCGGGTATGGCAGGGAGAGGACAGACAGGCACCGAGTCCGTCGGCTGGGCTTGCGGAAGACAGGGCCCCCAGGAGTGCAGGCCAAGGGGTCAGTGACACCCTCTAGAAGCCGAGACCTGAAGGTCAGGTAGGAGTTAGTGGGTGAAAGAGCCAGTCCCGAGTTCCAGCAAATTCACACAAGGCCTTTGACGGAGGATTGCTCCTTCTGCCATGATGCCCGGCTCTCTCGGGGACGCTCTAAGTTGGCCTGGGTGTCGGCACGTGGGCTAAGTATGAACCCTACCCTGTGCGCTGTTGTGCACTGAAGCCTAAGCTGTGAGACTGTGGGGTTGTATGTGTGTGAGTCACTGGCAGTCAGACCTCATGCTGAGTTCTGGAGCATGCAGTGCAGTATCGTGGGTGCTGGCTCAGCTCCTGACTTTGCCTGTGCTGGCCTGACACATTTGGCCCTTCCCTCCGGAGCAAGGGTCATGGTGGGAGCTGCCCCGCAGGATCCTGGGAGGGCGAGCGGGAGGGGTGCGGTGAGCACTGAGCTGCCTTTGCGGGGCTCTGTGCTCTGTGTCCTCTGTGTTCTCCATTCTGGTCCACCTGCCAACCTGGTGTGTTCACCTGGATGTCTTCAGCTCAGACACACACAGAATGGAACTTGTGGTTTCCCCTCCATCAGATGGCCCTCTCCCGGGGTCCCCCACCACTGCCCATCCTTTGCGTAGGCCCTAATTCTAGCAGTTACCTTTGGCTCCTCCCCTTGGGCTCAGGCTTGCCGCCAGCGGGCAGCAGCCCAGTCACTTCTGATTCCACAGCAGATTGTCCACCCCCCCAGCTGTCTGCTGCCCCTTCAGCTCCGGCCCGGTTGCCTTTCCTAGGGCCCACCACATAGCCTCCTCCCCGGGCCACCGCATAGCCTCCTCCCTGGGCCACTGCATAGCCTCCTCCTTGGGCCCATTGCTTCTGTATCCGTTCTCTCCCCAGCAGGCCGGGATCTATTCTCAACACACACCAGATCTTGTCTTTTCCTGCCTCAGATCTCCACTGGCTTCCCTGAATGTAGACCCTAGTGCCCACAGCCCCTGCTCTCCTGGCCTGTCTTGCTCACCTTCCCGTAGACCCTCACAGCCGAGCTCTTTCCTGTCTCGGGGTGTCTGCATCCGAGGGCTCCTTCAGTGCAGTCTTACCCTGACTTTTTGCAGCACTGACTCTTCAGCCCTCAGAGGGCCCTCTTCTCTCTGTCTGTAATTTATTTTTTATTTTTTAAAAAATATTTTATTTATTTATTTGACAGAGAAAGAGAGAGCACAAACGGGGAGCAGCAGGGGGAGAGGGAGAAGCAGACGCCCTGCTGATCAGGGAGCCCGATATGGGGCTCGATCCCAGGACTCCTGGATCATGACCTGAGTTGAAGGCAGATGCTTAAGTGACTAAGCCACCCAGGTGCCCCTCTTTTATTTTTTTAAGTAGGCCCCACATTTAGCGTGGAGCCCAATGCGGAGCTTGAACTCATGACCCTGAGATCAAGACCTGAGCTAAGACCAAAAGTCAGATACCCAACCAAATGAGCCACCCAGGCACCCCTGTAATTTCCTTACTTTGTTTTCTCTCCCACTGAAAGCCGAGGGCAGGGACCTCCTTACCTGCTTGCTGCCTGCACAGTTGTGCGCTTGGTGATGGGGTGACTGTTGTTAACAGTTAATTGAATGGCGGGGTGCAGAAACAGACCCAGACGTCAGGGAACGCCCAGGATCACACAGTACGAAGTGGCACCCAGACCCCAGAGCCCGGGCCCTCACCGTGGTGATGCCACCGCCTCCTGCGGCACCACACCTGCTGACGGATGCCTGCGCGGGGCGCAGGGGTCTGGCCACACGTCTGCAAATAAATCCCTCTGGCTTTTGCTGGCACCAGACCCTTCCCCATGCAGATTCCTGGGAAGGCCCAAGGAGTTTGACAGCTTCACTCAGAATGCTCAAAGACACCCTCCTTCCTTCTCTCGTTGAGGTTTGCTCTGGCATAAATCAGTTTTGTAAGCTCTCTGGCCTGGGGGATGAGGACACCGGTGGCAGGGTTGGCGTGAAGGGCGTGGGTGCAGGGTGGGGGTCCAGGTGTGCCTCGGGGAGGTCGGGCATGTTGCCGATTCTTCAAAGCCTCTGCTTTCCTTCCTTCTCTCACGTAGGCCGCACCAGCTTCTACGAGGAGTACGGCGTCATTCGCGATGTGCTCCAGAACCACCTGACGGAGGTCCTCACCCTCGTGGCCATGGAGCTGCCCCACAACATCAGCAGCTCAGAGGCTGTGCTGCGGCACAAGCTTCAGGCCTTCCGGGCCCTGCGGGGCCTGCAGAAGGGCAGTGCCGTCCTGGGCCAGTACCAGGCGTACAGCGAGCAGGTGCGCAGAGAGCAGCGGAAGCCAGACAGCTTCCGCAGCCTGACGCCGACCTTCGCAGGTGGGCCCTGGGGCCACGCAAGGGCTGCCCCCCACTGGAAGCAGCTTTCCAAGTCCAGACACCCTTTGGTTTGGGTTGGAAGAGACCTCAGGGGGGTTATTCACAAGGGTGCTCGTCGGCAAGGAGGAAGGTCCTTCACTTCTCTGGCCTTCCACTGTCTTTCAGCAGCAGGTCACCTGTTGGGTCATTCTGGGTGAAGGGCACCCCAGTGGTGGTCTCAGCTCTGTCCGCATCCACCCACACTTCCAGAGCTCTCTGAGCCGGGTTCAGACCTGGCTCCCACTTATAACCAGCCCCCCAGTGAGGCTGCAGATCTGTCCGGCCACAGCCCAAGGCACCTCCAGCAGGCAGTCTTGCTGCTGCTCACACATCCTCTCGAGCCACGCTGTGGACAGTTCCCCGGGCCCAGAGCGTTCCTGGAGAGGGCTGGCCCCCCAAGGCTGCAGGTGATGAACTCCACTACAAGAGCAGCGGCCGTTTACGGGGCACTTACCGTGTGCCACGTGCTTGCTACGTGCTCCCTCATATGACCCTCGGGGACACAAACCTGTGGTGCAGGCATGGTCACTACCCCCACTCAAAGGTCAGGAAACCAGAGGCTCCTGAAGTTCCAAAACTTGCTCCAGGTCATGTGGAGATAGTATGGGAAAACCAGGCTTGGAACTCGAGTCAGGAGTGCACTCAACCCCTGGCTCCTACCACCGTGCCCCGCCAGCTACAGGCCCCCTTACCTGCGCACCACCCTGCTGTGGCTCGGAGCCCCGGCCTGCCCCTTCTTCGCTGTCTGGCCTTGCCTCAGGCACAACCCCGGGGGAGGGAAGCATCCCCCTCTCCCCCACCATGAGACTTCAGATCTCTTTGCTCGGAGCAGGGGAAGGCCAGGACTCTAAGGCGTCTCATGGAGGTGGGTGTCTGAGCTGGCCCTGAGGCTGCATTTTGAGCACTGACTGCGGGGAGAAGATGCTAGAAAGGCTGAGCATAGCAAGGCCGGGGGTGCCCCAAAGGCAGCGGTCTGCCCAGAGGAGGGGCTCAGAGAGGAGAAGGGCTGACAGGGAGGTAGGGAAGGGAAGGCAGGTGCACTGGGAAGTCCTGGGTTCTCTGTGCCCAAGTGTCACTTCTGCTGTCCCCTGTCACCTCAGGCATCCTCGTTCACATGGACAACCTTCGCTGGGAGGGCGTCCCTTTCCTCCTGATGTCTGGCAAAGCCTTGGATGAGAGAGTGGGCTACGTGCGGATCTTGTTCCGGAACCAGGCTTACTGTGCCCAGAACGAGAAGCGCTGGGTGGCGGACCAGAGCCAGTGCCTGCCTCGGCAGATCGTCTTCTACATTGGACACGGTGAGCTGGGCAGCCCGGCTGTGCTGGTCAGCCGGAACCTGTTCAGGCCCTCCCTGCCCTCCAAGAGCTGGAAGGAAGTGGAGGGCCGGCCCAGACTCCACCTTTTTGGCCGCCCTCTGTCGGATTACTATGCCTACAGCCCCGTGAGGGAGCAGGACGCCTATTCTGTCCTCATCTCTCATATCTTCCACGGCCGCAAGGACTCCTTCATCACCACGGAGAACTTGCTGGCCTCCTGGGTTTTCTGGACCCCCTTGCTGGACAGCCTGGCCCACGAAGTCCCGCGCCTCTACCCGGGAGGAGCCGAGAACGGGCACCTGTTGGACTTTGAGTTCAGTGGCACCCAGTTGCGCTTTTCCCAGCAGCAGCTGGAGCAGCTGGTGCCCGGGCCAGGTTCCGCTCCGAAGCCCAGCGACTTCCAGGTTCTCCAGGCCAAGTACCGAGAGAGCCCGCTGATCTCGGCCTGGCCTGAGGAGCTGATCGCGAAGCTGGCCGAGGACATCGAGGCCACAGCTGTGCGGGCGGTGCAGCGCTTTGGCGAGTTCCACCTGGCGCTGTCCGGCGGCTCCAGCCCCGTGCCCCTGTTCGAGCAGCTGGCTACCCGGCACTACGGCTTCCCCTGGGCCCACACGCACCTGTGGCTGGTGGACGAGCGCTGCGTCCCACTTCGGGACCCCGAGTCGAACTTCCAGGGCCTGCAGGCTCACCTGCTGCAGCACGTCAGGGTCCCCCACTACAACGTCCACCCCATGCCGGTGCACCTGCACCAGCGCCTCTGTGCCGAGGAGGACCGGGGCGCCCAGATGTACGCCAGCGAGATCTCGGCCCTGGTGACCAATAGCAGCTTTGACCTGGTGCTGCTGGGCATGGGCATGGACGGACACACGGCCTCCCTGTTCCCGCAGTCGCCCGCCGGTCTGGAGGGCACGCAGCTGGTGGTGCTGACCAGGAGCCCCTCCAAGCCGCACGAGCGCATGAGCCTGAGCCTGCCGCTCATCAACCGTGCCCACAAGGTGGCGGTCCTGGTCATGGGCAGGATGAAGCGTGAGATCACCATGCTGGTGAGCCGCGTGGGCCATGAGCCCAAGAAGTGGCCCATTTCGGGTGTCCTGCCTAGTTCCGGCCAGCTGGTTTGGTATATGGACTATGAGGCTTTTCTGGGATGATGGTGCCTTTGGCCTTTGCTCGCTCCCCCGCTTGCTTTCCCCTGTCCTGTCCCTATCCCCTTAGTCCTGCCACCTGCCCTTGCTCTCTGGAACCTGACACCTCAGGGTTAAGCCCCCAGAGAGGAAAGAAGGAGGCCTTATCCCGACCCCTTTGATAGTCTGTATCTAGTTGTGGTGGGTAGACACAGACACAAGGAAGAAAAAGAGTCTCTGCTTTTGAGAAGCTTCCAGTCCAAGTCAGGAAAGAAATATCCACCTTAACATACCAGCAGCAGTTACACAGTAACACCAGCCAGCACAAAATAGGACGTTTTGCAAGCTCCCGACTTCAGTAGAGTGGCTAGGGTTAATTGGGGAAGGCTTCCTGGAGGGGGCGATCCTTGAACTGGCTTCTGTGAGAAAGAAAACTATGGAGAGTAGAGAGAAGGGAGCACGGGTGTCCATCAGGTACAGAGTCCACGTGAAGTAGAAAGCTAGAAACTCCGGAATCTTGAGTTGGCAATTCTTCCATCCCTCCCCTTCTTCCTGAGCCTCTGACATTTAGCCTACTGTCCTGGCCTCTTTATGGTTGCCTTCTCCTGCTCTGTCTCTTTAAGTTCCCTTTCCCTCTGTCTCCCTGCTGTCCCCCAGACAGATGAAGGACGGTAGCAGTAACACCACAAGAAACACTAGGAAGTTCAGAGGTCCCAGAAATCTTGGAACTGTTGTTTGGAGCTCCCTTTCTCTGTAGATGAACTTATCTGTGTCTGTGTGTGTCTGTGTGTGTGTGTGTGTGTGTGTGTGTGTGTGTGTGTGTGTGTGTGTGGCGGGGGGGGAGGGGCTGCCCACTCTCCCTTCTCTAGCCAAGCCCCTTCGTGATACATAGTGGGCATGGATGATTCGGCCATTCCAGGGATCCCTCACTCCAGAGGGTCCTTTACACCTCAGGGGACTTCCGGTGGGCGTTTCCACTCTCAGTATACCCTCTTGCTTTACCAGGAAAGATCCAGTGAAGTCTTTCTGTGATGGGGACACGTCATTTGTGGGGAGAGCTGTGATGGAAATGGTCCAGACCATCCAGGTGCTCTGATCTGAGCAGACAGGAGCCGGGCCTCCTCCTGGCTGCCCACCAGCTTCTCAGGGACTAGACCCGCTTGCAGCCCCCGGGGGCAGGCGGCAGCCCAGCCTCCTCGCACTACCTCTCGGGGTGGGGGCGTGGAGCCCGCCTGCTGGCTGCTTGCTGGCCCCTCCTGCCGCCTCTCATGTCACCGCTGACACACTGACCGCCTGGGAAAGCAAACGGGTAGTTCTGTTCAGAGGAGGTTGGTGCTCTGTTCCCGATTAGCGCTGGGCCAGTAATGGTGTGTGGGGGGTGTCTCTGAAATTCTCTTAAAAAATATTCTCACACATTTAATTAGTATTTCAGCTGCCCACGTAGTCATGCTCCCGCGACCGACCGTGAAGGAATGAGACTGATTTTCCCGTGTGACTGCTCTCTTGTTTAAAGTCGCACCTTGTGGCAGGTGTTGATGTCGCCCGGAGGGCTTTCCTTGGTGAGGGGGAGCATTGCCAGATGTACTTCTCTGCTTTTGATTGTTTACACTTTCTTCAAGGCTATGGATTTAAAGGAATTCTGGTGCCTGAGTGGGGGTTCTCTCTGTGAAAGGCACTTGTGGTTAAAGTCCCCTGGCCTCCCACGACCCGCCTGGACAGGGCATCTCTCCTGACACCGAGAGAGCTCACTTGGCAAAGCAGAGCCCCAGTGCGGGGTCGCGAAGTCTCTGTCTGGGGGGTCTGCATTTTGCATTTTAGCTTTTTTTTTTTTTTTTTTTTGGCGCTTTCGGCCTGTGCTCCTGAGGGGACGCGGATGCTTGCGGGCCGGGTGCCGACTGTGGCCACAGGGGGGCGCCCTCGCACCATCCCTGCGCCGAGCCCGGCCTCGAGCATTCCCCGACTGTTCCTCAGGAGCGTCACCCTCTGGTTGCAACTCCGAGCGGGTCCTGCACGCGGTGGAGAATCATGGCAGGATGTAGGGCCGGCCGGCTCTTGATGTCACCGTTTCTGGATAAGAGTGAGTCAGTGCGGCCTGAGCTCAGGACCTCCCGTCTGAGAGGAGGGCCTTGCCTGGGAAGGCGCCGTGCGGCGGGGGCGGGGCGGAGGGGCCGCGTGCTGTCCTGAAAGCACACCACGAAACCGCGGGAGACAGGCCTCTGTTCGCCCGCGTCCGCTTGCTCCCCTGTCCGGTCCTGGGGAGGATGGCGTTGCACCTTTCTGGACCAGGTGCACGGCCGGAAGCACGCTTCCTTCTGGAATCTGATCGCATTTGTGTGTGAGTCTTCCTCACGCACAGTTCCATGAAGGAATTCTCTGCCTTAGAACGTGAGAGGCCCTCCATTTCCTACTTTTCATGTTTGAGAAATGCTGCTTAGAACCTACTAGATTGAGTTGATCCATCGTTTGAAAAATGCTGCCCTAAACTTCACCCCGTCTGCGAGCCGAGGGCCCCGAGGTGCCGAAGGGAGCACGTTGCGACGCGAGCCGGGGCGGGCCGTCCCGCAGCTCCCGCCCCTGTGGCACCGCGAGACACGCTGTGCGGCTTGGTCCGCTCTACGCGGCCGAGCCGCCTGTGAGGGAGGTGGAGGGGACTTGTGTACGGACGACTCTGACACTGGAGCTGAAGTCTTCGGACAGCGGGCCCGGCTGCCGGCCCCGGGGCGCCCCCTCCCTCCCAGGGAGCTCTCGGTGCCCGGAGGGGCGGTCACCGGCGGGGGGCCGAAGGCCGTGAGCCCTGGCAGACCTGGGAGAGGCGGGCACCGCGCATCACCGTTCCTTGGGGGGAAGGAGCCGAGGGAGTCTCCAGCTTGCTGTGAGCTGGACTCCGAGTTTGATCTGGGAGCACCGTTCCCTGCAACCGCAGGTTAAAGTAGTCGTGTCGTGTGGACCTTCCCTGCTTCTTGCTTCCGTGCAGACAGCTTCATTCCCACGCGGGCCCCCGGTTAGCGCAGTGCGGCTCTGGCCGCGGCCTGGCGGTGCGCAGCGCTCCCCCGGGCTCTGTCCCCCGAAGGCCGGCCGTCCCCGGCCCAGAGCTGCTCCTGCTTGGCCTCGCTCCCTCCTTCCCCCGTTTGGACAGAGAGCTGAAGGCAGCGTGACAGAGAAAGGAGGGGAGAAGCTTCCACAAGACTTTAAGGGGTGGTTTCCTGCAATTTGGTTTTTAGGAACAACAAAAACTTTTTTTTCAACAGAAACACACGCAGTAGTCTCCCAGAAGCAGACTGTGGCAGTTTTATCCAGTTAGATTTTTATCCTGAGCAGACGGGGCCCTGCAGACCGTAGTCCACTTGCGGAGAAGCTGCCTGGTGCCGTATTCGAGAACGAACAAGGCCCAGGGAAAGGCCTGTGGTGGCCGTGGTGGCCAACGCCATCCGCGCCCATCTGCCCCTTGAAAGACAAACCCAGGGGGGCCGAGGGCCTTGGGAGGGCTGCTGCCGCCCAGTGTCGCCAGCTGTCCCCTGCTGTCAGCCTCTGTTGCTCATACCCTGCCTCCCACTACCCTCTGCTGGGCCCACAGCTGCAGCCCGGGCTGGTGGCACTCGAGGGGCTGCTCGTGTCCTTCCGGTGACCTCTCCTCTCCTCGAGCAAAGGGGCCCTTCCTCCAGCTGCACCAGCATGGGGCCGGTGTTGGGAACCCGAGGGGGCGTCTGGACGGATCGCAGGGAAGAACGTCTCAGTCGGTCCCTGCGGCCTCAGAGTCTCTGGGTGTATGACGGCTGTCACCTGGTTGGAAGTGTGGATTTCTTCCCCTGGGGGCCCTGCCTGCCCTCTTTTCCCTCAGCTGAGCGGGAGCCCACCCGCGCCACCGTCTCTGTCCCGCTTCCGTCGTGTGTTTCCGGCCCGGGCTGGCGTGTGCTGTGGAGTGGCCTGTGTCACACCTTGTGCAGTCTCCATCCGGTCCCTTCGTGCCCTGTCAACGCTAGGGCAGAACTTCGTCCCCGTTCAGGGCAGTCTTCCCGCCACACGTGTCTTCAGCCGATGCAGCGAGCAGGAGCCCAGACCGGCCTGTGTTTCTGGGGCCGTGCGGTGGCAGATGTCTTCTTGGGGTGGGGTGTGAGCACGGCTTCCATGGCTCGTTGCTAAGTGAGGTGCCAACTCCCGAGTGCTGTCACCAGCACGAGACAGAAACAGCAAGAGATCGGAGGTGGCACTTCCGAAATTCTAGCGAGCTGGAGGAATGATCCCTTCGGGGAAAGTTCCTCCCCAGGAGGCTTCAGAGAGCTTCCGTTTGCAAAGCGGACACGTGGGGGCCGTGTCTGTGTGACCCGAAGGTGGGCAGGGCAGAGGTCTGGATGAATTATGCTTCTGCTTGTGTGTTGATTCCCAAGGATGGTCTCTGTCTAAACCCTTACCCTGCTCTCGGGTGCTTTACAGGAAGTCTCTGCGTCTTCTCTGTCCCTCTGGTGTGGGGCCAGGTAAACACACTTTCGTTTGCTGAGAGCCCAGGGGAGCATACTAAATGGCTAGTCGTTCGCTTTGAAAGTGGAAGTGTAAACAGATGCTACATAAACTTGTCAGTTTGGGCCTTTAGCTGTACCGCTACGGAAGTCTAGAAAGGTCAGTTATAAAATGTCATGAGATACCTAACTAGGAAAGGACAGGACCGGACCCTGGGTTAGCTCCAGCTGAGGGCCCAGAGCCCATCCAGCTCTCAGAGGTGTGACCTGTACAGTCTCCTCCTCCCGGTCCCGAAACCAGCGGGGCCTCTGCGGGGCCTTGTCTCCAGCCGGGAAGGCCGAGCTGATCTGGTGACAGCAAGAGACCTAGATGGGGGGGTGGGGCCAGCGTGGAAACCAGGGTGTGTTGCAATCGGGACCGTGTCCGGGCGTTCTCTGTCCGGTGCTGGGACACTCCGTACTGGGCTTCTGCCCGGCGAGCAGAGAGACAGGGAAGCTCCTTTCTCAGAGGGACTGTGTCCTTTGTGCGGTGGGGAGACCGTAGGCGTGAAAACCCCTCTCTGCCAAGCAGCAGGAATGTGCCTTGTCTTCTCGCACAGAGAAACTGCCCCTGGTTTTTATGGAAGCGGTGGACACTTAAAGATGTCTCAGACAGTGAGACACATTCAGAACAGAGTTTTTAAAATGACTTTTTGTATGTCAAATGTAACATTTATTTTTTAAACAATAAAGTTGTTTTGCCAAAATCCGTGCCCTCCTTTTTTCCTCTGGGAGACGGGGTGCGTGGGTTACGGACCTGGTCGTTGTGCTGTGTGTGGGGCTTGGCGGAGGGGAAGGGACAGTGAGGTCCTGAAGGGAGGACCTGCGTCCGTCCCTGCTGCACATGCAGGTGTGTCTGGGCAGACCAGCCGCATCCCATTGCTTGAGGCCCACAGGCCTCCCGGGAGAGACCGCCGTGGGCCAGGTGACCGGACTTCATGGGCCCCGCAGCTGTTCCCCCAGCATTGCTGGCAGCCCACCAGCTAGGGAAGCCATTGGCCAGAGGGAGACGCCAGGAGGGAGCACCGCTGAAAGCCGTAGGGCCTGATTCCATTGTTGGTCTTCTCTGTGTCCTCTGCCCGATTCTCACCTCCCACCTGTGTCATGTTCCCAGGAACATAAATATTTGGGGGGGAGTCAAATAAAACTGCAGAACCCCTGGGGGTAGAGGAGCCAGAGATTTGCTGGTTGTGGGACCCAAGCAGAGGTGGTGACCTCACAAGGCAGTGACAGGAGCCACAGGTTCACCCAGAAGGGGCGATGTCCCCAGGGACCAAGAGGCATGGGGGACAGACACATGCCAGAGTCCCCAGGGGAAGAAGGGAAGACCGCGGGCAGTAATGAAGGCTGGAAACCAGAGACTGCAGTCAGCTCTTGGCCGTGCCTCTGCCTGGGAAGCACGTGGAGAACAGGCTTCATGGGGGAGGCGACCCGGAGCTGGGAGAAACCAGTGTGGGTTTCCCACTCTCCGCTGGGACAGTGGTGCTGTCCTTACAGAGACCTGGGGAGGCAGGCTCTCTGCCCACCGACACTGAGACTACGGGGCCCCGCTGGCATCTGTGAAGGCAGCCCCAGCGAGTCACGGGTACCTGCTCCCCCTCCCCCCGCCCCGGCCTGGGGGGCCTCCAGGTACTTGTGTCCAGGCGTCCTGGTGGGTCAAGACACCCAATGCCCACAGCTGCAGCGACTGGTTTAGGGGGACCTGTGGCCCAAGTTGGTCAAATCGGGCTCCACCACAGGGAGCCTGAGGGACATGGCAGGAGCAGAGCCCAGGAGCTGTGTCTAGGCCCAGAGTCCAGTCAGGCCAGGATTCCGCCTGCTGACCATTCATTTGCAGGGGCTTCAGTGAGTGGAAACAGGGGTGTCCCCTGTGGTGGGGAATGCGCACGAGGCACTGTAGCTGGGGGCGGGGGAGGGTTGTTGGGTGTTGCAGGAGGCCCAGCAGAAACCCGGCGCTGACCCGAGATGGGGCTGCAGCCAGTCGGGAGGACCGATCTCTCCGTTTGGGGCCAGGCTCGCGTCAGGCCACGGCGGCCTCGGTGGCCCCGCCGGCGCCGGCTTGGCCCAGGGCTATACCGCTTCGGCTGTTGCTTATTGCTTCATCTGGACCATTTTCCTGATTGACCGACGTTTTGGCAAAGCAAGTCAGAAGGGCAGAAGGCAGGGATGTGCAGACGAAGGAGCTCTTGCTGGACAAGCTCAGAAAGCTCTGGCCTCCATGTCTTTTCCAGAGTCTGCTCGCAGCTCTGCAGAGCCACAGCCAGAGCCCTGGAGGGTGTCCGCTCGCCTGCCGGGCCTGCCGGGCCCCCGACAGAAGGGGCTAGTGTGGCTGGGCGCTGCTGGCTGCCCTCTGTTCTCTCCCCAATCTGCCCAGCTGTCTGCTGAGGACCAAGACCACAGAGGCTCCGCGTGTCTCCGGGCAGTAAACGGTACACGACGGGCTGGAGGGCGATCGTGAGAGCAGGGCACGAATCATCAGCTACGGCTGCAAGAGTTCAGGGACAGTCCGGATGTCACTGTTCACAGGACGCCCAGACATTTGTGCCTCCTTCTGGAGGAGCTACTGAGCAGGGCCATCTCAGTAACGCAGGGAGGCCACCCCAGCAGGGGCCTGGGGGTGAGTCACTGAGAGAGATTCCCGGTCTGCTGTGGGCCCAGAGGCAGGTGTCTGTGGGTGAGGAGAGGAGAACAGGGCCGGCACCTGGGACCGCGAGGCTTCCTCAGGGCACAGTTGGCAGACTTTCTCGAAGCCAGGGCAGCCGATGCGAGGCCTGATGGGTAGAGGACGAGGCAGGTGTGGCTGAGGGGAGCGTGGCATGTGTCATCACCTCCAGGGGAGACTGCATCTCTCCCACGTTCACAGCGGGCTGGAGCGGCTGCAACAGGGCCCAGCACTTGTGTTGGGATGACAGGGATGGGGGCAGGACAGAAGCGAGGCAAGGTCTGCCCCCCACGCCTGGGCCTTTGTCGCTTACTGCAGGCAGAGAGCAAGGCCAAGAGGTCAGTGTGGCAACTGAACATTGGCATGTGTGACACTCCTGCTGGGACTTGCCCCTTCCCACCATCCCGAGGGACATGGGACAGCCCCTCCCCTCTTTTGTCCCAAGCCCCGGCGGCCCTGTGGACACTGTCATCATATTTTTGTTTGAAGAGGGATCGTTGGAAATAAAAATCCCAAAACTAGGCTCATGCTACCAGTTATGCCCTCCCTGCTGCTCCGTATGCATTTATTTTTAACTGAAAGAAAAAAATAATAGAGAAAAGCAAAGGTAAGAAGACTCATCCACGCAGATCACCTCCACTCAGCATTAACCACTGTAAGATCTTTGCATATTGGCTTTTTTTGGAGAGAAAAACAAAATCACACATGTTTTTGTAAAAATGACGCATGCTTATTATAACTGAAATGTAAAAAAACATTTTTAAGAATTCCTTGTGGTTCAATCCCCTGGAAATGAGCAACAGTGGCATTAGGTGAACTTCTTGCAAGACATGGACACCGATAGAAGAGATAAAAAATATTTTGTAAAGATAGGATCCTTCTCTTAAAGCTCGTTTCAATTTCATTAGCACATTAATAATTTTACTTGAAATTGAAGGTGTTGCTGAACTCCACATAAATTCTTGGTCACATGAGGCATACTGTTTCCAAAAACGTCTCTTGAACATGAAAAGTTTCTGAAAACATTAAGACGCTGGAGTCCTCATTGGGTTTTAACGTGGCTTTTTAACTCCGTGCCCCAATTTCAATTTGGGGGTCTGCTGACTTCGACAGGTAGAGACACCAGCTCTCACACAGCTTCCCATCGCCTGCCCCCCGCCACCCCCCGCCCCCGCCGGCTCTGGATTTTGGTAGCTCTATGATTCTTATCTTGCTATGGTCCAGGGTCTCTGTTTCTGTCAGTTGGCTCCTGTCTGATGTTGCCTCCTGTGGGCTCCTTCCCAAGCTATGCCACACTTCTGACGCCCAAACTCCCCTTCTCCTGTCCATCCAGGAACACGGAGGCATAACTGTGTCTCCTTTGTCTCCTGAATGTGCAACCTCCCTCTCTGTGCCCCCTCTCATCGAGGCCGGGGCCCCACGGTGTGCTGGCTGCATGCAACCCTCCACCTGTACTTTTGGGGGGCGCAGGCTGACCACGCAGCCCTGCACCGCCCAGCCTCAGGGGGCCAGGCCCCCGAGAAGGGGCGCTCGGCTTAGATACTGAGCAGCTGCTGGCTCAAGGCCGGGCTCTGTTCCAGCCCAGGGCATCCCGCAGGGACCAAAGACCCTGTCTTCATGGAGCCCGTGCTCCTCGCACTCTCGAGTCTCTCCTTTATTTGCAGTTCCCACCCCATCTTCAGGAAGCACCTTCTCCTCCTCGGTCCCCTTTGCCAGTTCCCACCATCCACACACCGAGACCGTTTTGCACAAATGCCCTCCGCACTAGCAGATTCCTTAGTGGCCTCCTGGCTACGTCTGCCGGCACCGCTCCCAACTCAGACCAGATCCGAAAGAACACGGAAGTGGCCGGCTCCTGTCCGTGGAAGGCCCCGGAGCGGAAGCAGCCTCAGCACGACCGATTCAGGGAAGTCGGGGCCGGTGTCTCCCGGAAGCCCACCGAGCTCCGCTCGCTTTCATTAAGGTCTAGCAGGGACACCTACAGGACATGGAGGCAAACTGGAGTTTCAGATAAAGAACGAAAATACAGTTTTAGTAGACATGTCCCATGCAACATTTGGGACACAGTATACTAAAGCATTATCTGTTGTTTATTTGAAATTCTGAGTTACCTGGGTGTCTTGGGTCTAACCTGGCCAACCCTTCTGTGTGTGCCGACAGGTTGTCCTGGGAGGACAGGTGGCTGCCTGCCTGTCACAGCATCTGGACAGCCTGAGACGCCAGAGGAAGAGAGGGTGTGGGGCTCATGGCTCTGCCTGGGGGCCCGGGGATGACTTCAGTGTGTCCAGCGTGGGTCATCGTGGTGGCCCCACCCGGAGGTGCCTGGAGAACGCTCTCACTCTCCTGACGCCATCGTCAGCCTCCCCCCTGCACCCTCTCTTGGATGTGGTGAGTTGAGACATTCTCAGTCTTTGTCAAGTCCTGCGTGGATGTCACTTCAAGGCAAAGCCCGCGCTCCCTCTCCCAGTCAGATTCCTGCCCCATCTCTCCTCATGGGGCTTTGAGTCGGGCCCCTCTCTGAATAGCCGGCTGGATGGGGGTGGGGGGGTGTGGAGAACGTGCTGGCCCCAGACCCACACGGATCTGTCACATGCTGGAAAGCTTTCCACGTCTTACTCGGTGCCTGTCGGTCCTTAGAAATCAGGGCAGTCTGGTTAATAGAAATAATAATTTCAGCAATTTTTCCATGTTCCAGAGAACGAAACAGCTCCCTGAAAGGTTTTCTAATTATAAAGTTATTTCAGAAGCTGTCATCCCCCGAGAAACCCAAACTGAGGGCCGTGTCTAGAGGCCCAGTCCTGCGGGTGGCCTGCCCTGATGCCCACCGGCGCCGAGAGCAGAGTTACGGGCCGACACCCGGGAGTGGCCTCCGGTCTCCCACACAGACATGGCTCTCCCCACTCAACTGCTAAAATTACCCTCAGTGCCTCCAACACGCGCCCCCGCTGCCTCTCCCTTCTCGGTCGCAGCTTGATCCTTGCAGACGTTGGGACCCCGTGCGCTGCCAGGGTGGATTTTCACAAACCCCGAGACGCGGCGAGGGGGCCAGGACCCAGGAGGTGCAGCTGCTGTCTCTCGAACCAGGTGACATTCCCAGCTCAGATGGCTGGTCCCCTGAGGCAGGGAGCTCCCTGGGCTGGACCTCAGGGGACACGGAGGCAGCCGTGGGCTGGGCTGGGGCTGCGGCCTCCCCTCTGAGGGCCATGGCCAAGGGCCGCTCGGTGGAAAGCTTCCCGAGAACCAGCGCTCAGGTGACTCTTCCAGAAACAGGCTTCCTTCGTCCCGACAAGGGACTCCTTTGTTGCCCTCCCTCCTCTCTCAGCGGGCTCCAGGCCACCCTGTCCTCCTGCTCCCATTCCAGAATTCACTCAGCAGCTCCCCTCCAGGAGGCAGGTACCTCAGGGGGCTCGGCCCAGCCCAGCAGAGCGACCCCAGGCCCCTTCTCAGGGCCCAATCTTCAGGACACCGGGGCCTGCCCCACACCCTGGGGAAAGGCCTCCCACGAGGCAGCCGGACATGTCCGCGCTCAGCTCTGCCCCCGCTGCCAGGCTTTGCTGTAGCCTTGCCCAGGGTGTGTTTATCTGTGCTAAAGCCCGAAGGGAGGCGGGCCACCCACAGGCCCTGACCCCAGCGGCCCAGTGTGTGCCGAGGGGCTGTGGGACTGTGGTGTCGACCTTCCCAGCGCCCCTTCCTTCCTGCTCCAGAAGGAGGGCACATGTCTGAGGCGGGGCCCAGCAGGCCCCCTTGGCAGCCCCGGGGAGGCCCCGAGGGGAGGCTGGTGCAGCAGGGTGCCTTTTGCTCCCCCACCCTCCACCTGTTTGCTCCCACCTCCATCAGCTTGCTGGCCTCCTCCCACCCAATCCAGGCCCTGAGAGGTTGGTCTGCACAGGCCGCAGCTCCGGCTCCAGCCGGGTCCATTCATAGGACAGGAGCAGGGTGGGTCATTTATCACCCCAGCTGCAAAGGGTGGCCGCGTCCTTGAAGGAAGGTCCTGGTGCTGGTGCAGCAAGGGCTCCCTGTGTGTCCCTCCCTTTCAGGCCTGGGGGGTGGGAACAGTCCTCCTCCCCGACCCATAGCCCAGGCCTGCCCCAGCCCCCGAGGTTTGCACAATGGGCCCAGACCTTCTTTCACAGCCCTGCTAAGATTACCCGAATGTGCGTGCACCCAAAGCCTGGCCCCTGGGCCGAGACACCGTCCCTGGAATTTTTCTACCTGGAGCCGGTAGAAACAGTGTTTTCTCCTGTGACTAGGAGCTGTTTGTCTGTCTGCCTGGGGAACAGGCAGCCAGGGCTGCTGGCCCAGAGAAAGAAGCCAGTTAGACAAGAGGCACAGAAGGGTCCTAACATCCCTGTTGCCCTGAGGCTTGTTCCTCCCATGCCTTCCCCAGTTTTGCGAGCCATCAGATCTCATCTTTTTTCCAGCTTAAACTACTCAGATTAGATTTTCGTCATTTGCAATGAAAGAGTCCTGGATAATACAGTGTGGACAGATAGGAACATCATTGTAAACAAGCCCAATACTAGAGGGCATTATGGAAGATACAGGCAGCGCACTGAGCCCTACCTGGGGGTTGAGAGGGCTTCCTGCAGGAGGGGGTGCTGAGTTGAGACTTGAAGGATGAGTAGACATGGGCCTGGAGAGGAGGTAGGGGGCCATCCGGGGAACCAGGCAGGGGCCTAAAGCAGCCTGAATTGGGTGAGGGGCCGCATGTGGTCCTGTGCTGCGGGAGAGGACCGTCCCAGTGGTGCATGCGGACAGCAGAGGTGACAGAGGCCAGACCTCAGGCCTTGAAGCCAGCCAAGGAGCACGGACATTTTCCCAGATTGGTCCCAGCTTCTCCAACTGGGTCACCACCACAGTTGGGAAGACTTGAAGACACAGGACCAATGAAGCACTGTGTCCTAGGGGGAAACAACAAACCTGCTGCAAGAGTTGAACAAAAATATTATTTTTATGCTAAAACAACCAACCCTGGGCAAAAAGCAAAATTCCATCCGTTTCCAATATAAAACACAAGACTTCAAAAATATTCCCACTGGAGGTGGGTGGGGGTGGTTTGGGGGGAAAGTTTGAGCATCACTTCCGGGGCAGTGGGGCTCATCAGGGAGCTTCTCACTCGGGAGGGGTCCCGCCAGGTCTGGCCATGGTGTGAGGGCTCAGAGAGAAGGGGGTCGGCCCAGCTGCCAAACCAGCTCATCCCCGGAGTCATTCATTCCACAAATGGCGATGGGTGTCGGGACTCGGCTGGGAAGGAGGAGGCCGGGCCTCCCTTTCCACACCAAGCTGTCATCTGTCACTTGGCTCCCTCCCCATCAGCCCAGCAAGGGCCAACTCCTCATCGCTATGGCCCCCCATGCCTGGTACACAGCTGACGCCCAGTAGGTGCTTGTTGACTCTCAGTGACTGGATCGGTAGCAGGTCGTCAGGCCGTGCGGCCGTGCGTTTGTATCAGCGGTAGAGGCCAGTGTTTGCGGCTCTGTCCACACTGCCGGCTCCCGCTCTCAGAGGGGCTGCTGCCAACAACGGTTTCCTTTCAGACCTGAGGCTGCGCCCGGCAGCCGGAGAGGCTCCACGCCGCCCGCGCTCATCTCTGGCCCCTCAGTAGGATGTTGGGAGCGAGGACACGGGATTCCCACTGTCCTTGGCCTTTCCAAGATGCCTGGGAGGAGACAGCACGTTGGGAGGTGAAGGATTGGCCCCTGGAGTCAGAAAGATTTGGGTTCAAATCCGGACCCTGCTGTTCGGCTATGGAGCCATGGGGCTGACTGGACCACCGTGAGCCCGGTGTCCTCCTCTGTTAACCAGGACGACAAGCCCTGCTTTCTGGAAAGGAGGTGCAGAGCCGGCTTTCCCCCCATGGGGCCCTCACCACAAAAGACCCATAGTATGTCTGGGGGGCCAGAGGCACAGCCACAGGAAAGCGGGGGCCCCGTGCCCACACATCAAGCCTGTTCCTCTAATGCTTGCAGATCTCCCTCGTGCAGGGATTTGTCTCCTACGGGGGCGACTGGGACGTGGCCCTGCATTCAGGAGACTCGAACCCCCTGAACAGAATGTTCTCGGGTGCTGTGGGTGGGGCGGGGGACTGCAGGGCTCCAGGGACAGGTGGCCCGGTGGCCACCAATCAGCTGTTTGGATTTCACACTACCCACAAGCATGTGTTGGGCCCTTGGAGGACACAGTCTTCTCAGTGTCCCCATAATGGCCACAGTGGTAGCCGTGGACCCAGTTCAGCAGCAAAGTTGTCCATCTGGCAGCCCAGCCCGGACAGGCCGCTCAGCCTCTCCCCTGCCCTCGCTTTGCCCATGTGCCTTCCCTCAGCACAACTGAGGCTCTACCCCCCTATCTGTTGCCCAGAACCTTCTGGGGGGGCGGGCACAGAGCTTCTGTCTGGGTCTTTGCTATCCCTGTGTCCTTCCCAGCTGCCCTGGGAGACAGAGCTGACCTCACCACCCCCCCCCCCCCCCCCCCCCAAATACACACAACCACCTTCTTGCAGCCCGCCCCGCTGGGCGCGGAAAACACAGGTTGACAATCCTACAGATGGCCCTGGATTCAGGCATCCGCTGCGGAGTGTCTCCCAGATGTGGCTTCCAGACAGGGCTCAGCCCACTCTCACTAAGTGCCAGCCGCCTGGGTGGTCTGGTATCTGAAGGAAATCCAGAGGCTAGAAGGAGCCTGGGTTCGAAATTGCCACCAATTTCCTGAAGGTTTCTTCTGGAGCTCCAGGCAAACCCACTGGTGGAGTGAGGGAAAAACAGAGCCCTCACTTAAAACCAGATGTCAGCATCTGTCCTGAACCGCTCAGGAAGACGGAAACCCCCACCCCCGCCTGCTCCCTCCCTCTCCCCCCCCCCAAACTCTGCAGGCTGGGTCAGCTACCGCCAGGCCACGCCACAGAGGAAGACCCTGTGCAAAGGAAGCTATTTCTTAGCTGGCACCTAAAAATATTGACTTGGGTTTTTTTCTTTAAATAGAAAGGAAATTCAGCTCACTCCACCCCGGTCCTCCTCCTTCTGGGTTCTGAGTGGGCACCCTGGGGACCTTACCCAGACTTCCTGGATCCTGAGCAGATGCGGCTCCCTCGCTCTCTCCGGGGGGGATGGAGCAATGACAGGGCAGAGGACAGGGAGGGGACTCCCTCGCTCCTGAGGGGAGTCCTGGGGGCAGCTGGGAGGACCAGACTGGCATTTGGCAGACCCAATATCCCAGAGCACCACTCATCCAGAGAGGCGCTGGGCATCCGTAGCACACAGAAATCCCAGGACAAGGGCAGCCAGATGACCCATGAAACAAGAAGGGGGCAGGGAAGCTCTGATGCTCAGGGACACCTGGTTTACTGACTTAGATCCCATTGTGGGCTTGTGCCAACAGTGGCCAGTGGCTGAACAGCACTCTCCCCGGGTCTGAACTCTGCCTGGGACGAAAGGCCACCAGGCTTGATGGCTCTGCTCCCGACTTGGTGGCTGACTCCATACAGGTCCTCAGGCACCAGGGCCCCCTGCGGCTGGCAGACCTGGGTAGCTGTGCAGCCAGGACAATACAGTGGGACGCTGGAGAGACCCTGGTGCCCGGATGGGAGCCATCTCCAAGACAGACAAGGAGAGAGATGCAGGAGGGGGACCTGGGTGCATGTGGCGTGCCGGCCCCATGTTAGCAGAAGGCAGGTCTGGAGGACACACAGGAAGCTGGCCAGGTCTGGGCTTGTCTCTGGGGGAAGGTGGGGGAGACTGGAGATCCCTTTTGTGCCGTTTGAAGCTCCTTTTCTTGATTTGATTTGTATTTGAATCAAAATAATACATGCAAATAGTTTTTAAAATACCAGAAGGCTACAAGTAAAACCAAACACCCCAGCAATTTCCTGCCCCACCCCCCACGCCCAGTGGTAACACCCAAGAGGTGACTACTTGCAACTCTTTTAGCCATTATTTTGAATATTTATTGCCATATTTCTCAATACCCTGCCTATACTCCTGTTTCATTTTTTTTTTCATTTTTGACCTTAGCTAAATATCTCAAGTCTAAGAAACTACACAGAATAATGGTTAAGATGCAGACTTTTGAGCCAGATCACCGGGGTCCAAAACCAGACTCCGTCACTTACAACATTCAACCCCCAACCAAGTTCTTTGCCTCAGCCGTGCTCAGTTTCCTTATCTGGAGTGTGGGCAGTAGTCCTCCCCCCTCCTCCGGGCCCACGTGAGCCCAGCACGTGCACTTGGGGCTTGGCATGCAGGCTCTCAGTAAGTGCTGGCCATTAATATTATTATAACCTCGTTTTGATGAGAACCCGCATTCTCCTCCCAACTTCAGAACAGAGTTAAATCACAGTGTCGGAGTAAGCCAGGTAGTCATTGCCTCCAGTATTATGGTTCTCTGAATGTTGTTACAGCTGAGCCCTGTAGTGTACTGTGGTTATATTTCCTTTCCGGTATTTGCATGTGTGTGTATGTGTGTGTATTTTCTGTAGTTAAGTATTACCTTGTCTTTTCATTTCCAATTAATAATTCTTCCCTCCAAATCTCTCTCTCTCTTTTAAAAGATTTTATTTATTTATTTGAGAGGAGAGAGAGAGAGAGCGCGAGAGAGCATGAGCAGGGGGAGGGGCAAAGGGAGAGAGAGAGAAGCAGGGCGGGGAGTCTGATGCAGGGATCCATCCAGGACCCTGAGATCATGACCTGAGTCCAAGGCAGAAACTTAACCGACTGACCCACCCAGGCACCCCTTCCCTCCAAATCTCTTGGACAGGTCCGTTTCCCAAGACAGTTCCCGGGGGGGGGGGGTCTTTTGTTGGTGGGGGAAAGGCAGCCCTGGGAAGTGGGGAAGGGGGAGGGGTTGAGGTGTCTGTTCAAAGGGCAGACTTAGGCTTCAGTTGGTAGGTTTCCGGAGGCATGCCCCTCGCCCACACCCCTGCACTCTCCCTGGTGAACGAGCGCAGGACACCTGCGGTTGGTTACCGGCTTCCCCGGGGTGGGTGGGGAAACAGCCTGGCTGCTGCCGGTCAGGAGGGATTTGTGAATCCAGGTCCTTCACGTGCACTTTCAACCAGGGATCCCCCTTCTCTTCAGCCTCCTGCCGCTTGCAGAGAGAGGGACCTGATCGCAGCTCCTGAGCCCCTGAGCCCCCAGCCCCAGCCCCGCAGGGTGTGGCCGGTGGCTTCTAGGTGCTCCCTCTGCCCCCCCCCGCCCCCGCAGGCACTGGCTCTGCTCCGCCCGCCCACCACCGCTTGCCCACTCTGAAATGCTGTGGCCGTCCCCCATCGGTTGTCTTGGTGCCCATCCGCTTCGTCCTCATGCACTCGTGCTTGAAAAACCCCATTCTGCGGGGGAGACAGAGAAGTATGAGTGTGTGGTCAGCCATGGGTCCTCAGAAGTCCCCTTCTTTAAAGTACCCCTAGAATTGCATTTTAGAAACAAGGACTTCTCCTTTGGCCCCCATGTCCCATTAGGCCAAGGTTTGCCCCTACGGGCAGTGACCATCTGCACCTCTGGGCTGTCCACACGCACACCAGCCAGCATCCCGCGATTTCCCAAGCCCCACGCAGGAGGTCAGAGGAGCGTGCAGGGTCCGGCTAGCTTACGGGCTGGGAGCCTGCCAGCGCACCTGCAGAGCAGGTTGGGTTAGTGTCACAGGGATGCCTGGGTCTGGAGACGGAAGAGACAAAGGCGGGGGTGGGGGAGGCTCTGCTGGAACACTCACGTGATCTCCCTCATTATCCCCCTTCCACAGATGAGGACCCTAAAGCCCAGGGATCAGGTGATTCTCCTCAAGTCGTGGTTGGGCTAGGATTCAACCCTGGTGGTCGGGGGCCTCAGTCTACTTGGCCACCCTGCCTTTCTGACTTACCTGTACAACAACAACAACAACAACAAATAATAATAATAATAATAATGATAATAATAGTCCCCTATACAGGGGACTGGGGCTAAGCTTGGGGCTCACTCTGGAGGATGGAAGAGTGCTCCCCAAGGTGACTTCCGACTGGTACAAAGAGAGACTTAACAAATCTTTTCTCTTCCAGTTTTGGAATTTAAATCTAAAGCTCTGGGGTTAACCTCTGGCTTTTGCACCAGCTAGTTTTGGGACTTTGAGCTAGTCATTTATGTCTGTACGCCTCAGTTTCCCCACCGAGCCATCATGGTGTTCAAGGATCTTCCCTTCCCGCCGTGCTGACCTTGGGGGATGCTGCAAGCCAAAAGCTCCCAGCTAATTTTCCAGGTGACAAAGGAAAGCGTTGACCTGTCTACCTCCCGCCACATGAGGTCGCTTCTGGGGAGGGGGTCTCTGAGGTGGGGAACACGGGGCTCTCTCACCACAAGGCGAGGGAAGGTGAGCAGGTCACACTGCTGGGTGCAGGTGGGGTGGGGGACAGCGGCCACAGGCTGGAGGCACGAAGGGCCGGGTTACTGAGGGATGGGCCATGGGAGGGAAGTGAGGACAGGTTCCTCTCCCAGTGCGTCTCTCAGTGCCTGGCAGGACCAGAGTTTCTCTCCCTGCGGGGAAGGTGGTGGGCGCCCTGTGTTCTCCCACAGGAGCATAATGCTGATGGTTGTGGGATCTCTGGGAGACATTTTCCTGAAAGTCAGCACCAGAGCCAGGACACGGCAACGGAGCAGAGCATCCAGGACCCTCCCAAGAATTCTGGAATTCTCTGTCCCTTGTCCCTTTCTTTCTAGTGACATCCCTTTCTTTCTGTATGACTAATCTTGCTCAAACAATTGCATTTAGTCAACGAATAGCGATTGAGGACTATAGGAGTTTAGGTTACTGTTTTGTAAACATTTACTGTCCCCCACTCCACTCACTGCAGAAGCTGCTTCCACACCCCGCGACCGGGCTCAGCCAGGTGACTAGTTTTGACCCATGGGGGTGAGCAGACACGACTCAAGCAGAGATTGCAATGTGTTCCTTCTTGGCATCTCTGCCATTGCCAGGAGAGGTGCTTCCCCGGGGGTTTCCAGGGCCCCTGCAGCCTGAGCCCCAGGATGAACAGACAGAGCAGATCGAAGAGCCAAGCCAGGCAGCCCTAGAGTCCGAAGCAGCATCACCCAGTCAGGTCCAGCAGGACCCGCCCAAGAAATGTGAGCGAGCATAAATGATCGCGGTTGGAGGCCACTGAGTTCTGGGCTGGTTTGTTATGCAGCGATGGCTGACTGTTACAAGGGCCCACTGTATGCCCTTGGTCGGAGATGAGTAAGTGTAAAATTCTCCCCGTGACAAGTGCAGGGTTGGGGGGGTGCACGCATGGGGGAGTGTGCAGTAGGAGGCAATGACCAGGTCGGGTAGGATGGGAGCTGGGAGCAGAAGGAGGAGCCAGGAAATGGACAGAACTCCAGGCGCAGAGGCTGCAGGGCAATGCTTCTCAGCAGGAGAGAGCATGGGACTCCGAGGAAAGCAGTGGAGCCAGGAGAGGTGGGACAGAGTGCCAGGCAGGGCTGGCTGGTGGGGCCGCAGAAGCCAGACCACCTAGAGCCTGGGGGCGCAGCAAGAATCCTGGACGCTGTTTGAAGAGTGTGAGTGGGGTCCATGTGCCATAGGCATCTTGCAAAGACCACTTTCACTGCTGAGTGGGAAATGGATTGGAGGAGCCGTGGGTGCCAGCGGGAAGGTGGGTGAGGAGACTGTGGCAGCCATCCAGGGGACAGAGGATGCGGACAGGTAATGAGGGCATGTGTGTCAGTTCCCGAGGGCAGCTTCAACAAAATCCCACAAACCGAGCAGCTTAAAACAACAGGAATGCATTCTTTCACAGTTCTGGAGGCTGGAAGTTCAAGATCGGGGTGTCAGCTGGGCCATGCTCCCTCGGAAAGCTCTAGGAGAGAATCCTTGGCCTCTGCTGCTTGTCGTGGCTGTCGGCGATCCTTGGCTTGTAGACGGATCCCTCCGATCCTGGACATCACATCACGTTCTTGTCAGGACACTTGCCATTGATTAGGACCCGCCCTCATCCAGGATGACCTCATCTTCACTGGACAACATTCCGGACCTCTTTCCAAGTAAGGTCATGTTCACAATATGTGGGTGAGCAAGGATTTGGGGGACAGGCCCTTCAACCCAGTGCACACGGCATAGGGTGGGTGTGTTGAAGAGGGGACAAGGAACAGATGGTCTGGGGGGTCACTTAGGGGGTAAAATGGACCGTGGAGCTGGGCCCACTGCTGGCCATCTGGGCCTTCACTCTTCTCTCGATCACCCTGCCGACCCTCCACCTGGCTGCAGAGCCACCCCTGGAGATGCTGTCCACTCACTTGGCTGTTGTTCTGTACCTGACCCTTCCGCAGGCTGACAGGGCAGCACTTACCCTTCTCTCCACCACGTGGTGCTCGTGGCGCCCTGGATTCACAGACATCGATCTGACCTGGGCCAACATACACCTGGGGCTTTGGAAGTCACTCCGGGTTCATGTCCTGGCTCTGCCACTTACTGGCCAGGCAACTCTGGGTGATCTGCTTAAGCTCTTTGCTTCCAGGCTTCCCCCTTTGTAAAACGCAGGCAATCATAGCGCATACTTCATAGGAGGGTCATAGGAAATGATCCCTAGGAGGTATAGAGCACAAGGCACAGTTCCTGGCATAGTGTAAGCATTCAATAAATGTTTACTTTTATAAATAGATACAAAAATATATATACATTTATATATAGTATACATATGGCCATCGTATGGGTTTGGATACATTAATTTTTCCTTCTTCCAACCTGATGTCCCCTGGAGAGAAAGATTCGGGACTTCCCTGATGAGGAAACAGCCCAGCCAGAGCAGGCATCACCAATCCCAGCCAGAACGTGCCGGGCTCTGTGCAGAAGGGTGGCAGGACCAATGTTCCAAGCTCTTGGAGATGCTTTTCTAGGAGTGCCGCAGAATGGAAACTGGTCTTCATACTGGTCCCCGTGGGATCAAGGCTAACTTCACAAGCTCCTGGCACAGAGCAGCACACAGCTCCTTCCCCATAAGTGCTTGCTGAGGGAGTGAGGCGGCTGAGCCCCTGGCTGGGGACTGGGGCACCCTGACATGAGGATGGAACAGACAGCCTGGACCAGGGGGTTTGGACTCATTCCCAAGGTGTCTACCAAACACAGCAAGCCCTGCTGTGGGGGACAGGAAGAAAAAACGACTCCTTGACTACTGGAGGCCTCTGCTCTGTCATCTGGGAACAGACGGATGACCTTTCTAGAATCTTTAGGTAGAGTCTGAAAGTACGAACTGAGGTCACTGAATACAGATCTCGGTCTAAAGAAAAACAGACCACGGAGCAAATTTACCAAAAGTGATTATTGATTATCACTTGTTACTATCTGAAATGATCTCACTTACTGTTTATTGTCTGTCTCTCCCATTTACCTTGAAATTCTCTGAGGTCGGGAACCTGGTCTGTTTTGTTTACTCTTCTCCCTCCAGCATGCAGAAAAGCGCTGTGCTGTGCAGCGTTTGTTCATTCAGTCCCTCACTGTTTCAATCCAAAAAATACTGAAGGACCAAATGAATAAACACTTGGAGGGGCGCTTCACTTCTCTTGTGGAGTTTTATAATTCTTTAATATTGAGGATGTTGTCCCACAGGAAAAAAATACGCTGATAGACTCTGGTAAAGAGTTCAGACAGGCTGGGGCGCCTGGGTGGTGCAGTCGTTAAGTGTCTGCCTTCGGCTCAGGGTGTGATCCTGGCGTTCTGGGATCAAGCCCCACATCAGGCTCCTCCGCTATGAGCCTGCTTCTTCCTCTCCCACTCCCCATGCTTGTGTTCCCTCTCTCGCTGGTTGTCTCTATCTCTTCAAATAAATAAAAAATAAAATCTTTAAAATAAAAAAAAAAAAAGTTCAGACAGGCCAAGACCACAGCGGGCTCACTTATACTTCTCTTTTTGAAGGTGTTTTTGAAGAACTTTGCAATGATTAGTGTCACAAGCCCAAGATCATCTCTTCTCGAGGTCACAGGAAGTCTCTTCAATCTTGGTTATCACCTAGCGTCTCATTTAAAGCTACGGAACCTCAGCTCTGCATCTTTCCCTTTATTCTGATGATTAATAATGTCTGATAGAGCTACACTGCAATATCACACGCTGCCAGCAGGTGTCGCTGTCTAACAATACATGACCTTGGGTGCTACCCACCGTCTTTTAAGGCCAAGAGTCTATGAAATGAACCAGTGTACTAATTCACGAAGGCTGTAAGATAAAATTCTGTAAGATAAGGTCCCCTCTATTTCAATTTCACTTCATGAGATAAGTATATCTTATGTTAGGGGTGCAGAATGGGCCCCTAATTAATTTTATTAATATGCTTCAGTGTTCTCCCAGTTCTGGTGGATCTTGCCACACTTGCATGTTATGGATCTCATGCTTTTACCAGGAAAGTTCTTTTTTTTTAATTGCCAATAATAGTAATACCTAAAATGCATTTATTATTTGAAATTCCTCAAAAACCTCTGATTTCATTCTAACACATTGCCCCGCACCTGTTGTACTCAGTATTTGTTGGATGATTGCCCCTCCCCTCCCCAGCAAATCCTGGGGGACACATAGAGCTGTCCTGCAGATGGAGAAACTGAGTCTCAGAAAGGTTAAGTCACTTGCTCAAAGTCCTACAGGCAGTGAATGACAGGGCTGGGGTTTGTCTAATTCCAAATCCCTTGTCCGTCCATTCACTCCAGGCGGCAAAAGGGACCCAGAGAAGATGGGTGCCCCGGGAGACAAGAGCTTGGGGGGCTCAAAAGGTATCCAAGCCATCTCTGGACAGATCTTCCATCATCAGAAAAAGCAGCTGATGTTAATTGGCTCTCTACTAATTTCTTCCCGTCATTTTCCTGAAACAGATTACAGAAGGGAACAAATTGTGTGTGCCGATGCTAGTGATGAAATATGTGTGGGGAGTGGGGGTGGGGTGGAGTGGGGTGATGGCATCACCAGGAGCCCTGACCCAACCCCCCCTCCCTACTCACCCCTGTGGAGCAGAGATACTTAGTTTAAGACTTGAGTCAGTCTTCAAATTCCTGGATGTTTATCAGCTGACATCACAATATTTCAAAGGTTTTGTATCTTTGTAGCAAACAATAGTATCAGCATTGATAGGGTGAGTACACGCCCCTTTCTCACAATCTGGTTTCCACGGTTGCTCAACAATGCTCCATGCTGCAGTGGGTCCCTGCTGGATGACCAGCTGTCTAGCATGGTCCTGCCTACCTGCCCAGAGTCCTGGTGGAGAGGAAGTCTCACTCCCCAGAGATTCCTTTGGGAAATTTAGGTCAGCAGGATCTAATTACCCGACTGGCTCAGAGCTGTGATTTCAAGATTAATGCTGAAGGAGGGTGGAGTGGGAGCGCTGAGGACTCCTAATTGGGAACCATCTGTTTCAGGGCCCTCACATCAAAGGTGGGGTCTCTGGCCCTCAGTGAACAGACGCCGCCACTTGAATTACACGCAGTCGGCCCCAGTCTGCCCCAGAAGGTCTCCTCCAGGATAAGAGGTGAAGCCTGGAGGAGTCCCACTCAGGAGGCGGACTACAGCCCCAGCCCCAGGAGAGGACAGCGCCCGGGGAGGGGCATACACTTCCTGCATAACACACCCCACCACGCTTACTCCTCCAAGGGAGAGATCCAACGCACAGAAGTGGCTGTACTTTTTAGGAATTAGACGACTCCGAGGTATACCAGTCACTTGGAAAGATCCCCTTGCCATCCTGGATGTTTTCTTCACAGTTCTCCCATGCGCTATTACATTCTGGGACAACTAACAGTTCTCACGTTGCAAAGTGGCTGAAGGGAGCCCTGGGCTCTCTCTAAATCCCAACCGCCCCTGCGTTGCTGACAATGGCTGCCCACTGGAGCAGCCTGGGTTCCTAGACAACTGGCATCAGGAGTACTAACCGAGCCACCAGAACGTCCACTGAGGCAGCCAGTCCCATGGCAGCCAGTGAGCCTCAGTAATTTTTTTTTCTTTTAGATTTTATGTATTTATTTGACAGAGAGAGAGCAAGCAAGCGTAAGCAGGGGGAGCAACAGAGGGGGAGGCAGAAGCAGGCTCTCCACTGAGCAAGGAGCCCAACGTGGGGCTCGATCCCAGGACCCCAAGATCATGACCTGAGCCGAAGGCAGATGCCCAACTGAATGAGCCCCCCGGGTGCCCCAGCCTTAGCAAGTTTTTAATTCAAAACAAAACAAAACCGATTTTCAGCGCAGGGAAGTGAGAAAGTGGAAACCATATCAGAGTCCAGAGGCTCTGATCCAGCAGCCCACAGGTAGGGCTCTCTCACTTTAGGAGTGTAACAGCAGTCCTGCCCCATAGAGTCATGGTAAAGATGAAATAACAGGAAAGCACTTTACCTGTTACAGCTCTAATAATGCTAATTCCCCACCCCCTTCAGTGGACACTACACACAGAAGTGGAGAAGTACAGGGAGATTTTGCTCTTAAAACATTAATGTCTTTTTTTAAATTTATTTTTATTAAACATTTTATTTATTTGAGAGAGGGAACACGAGCAGAGGGGTGGGGGAGAGGGAGAGTAAGAAGCAGACTCCCCACTGGGCAGGGAGCCCAGGGATCATGACCTGAGCTGAAGGCAGAGGCTTAACCCACCGAGCCACCCAGGCGCCTCAACACTAATTTCTTTAAAACGTTCCGTTTCTAGGGCTGCGGAGGAAAATTCCTTTGGGGAGCCGAGAGCCACAAGACACTCTATAAGAAGTCCTGGTGGTGGAGGACCGACCAGGCAATCGCTCGCTCATTCATTCAACAAACATTCATGGAGCCTCGCCTGCTGTGTGCTCTGAGCTGAGGAGCCCGGGGCCAGGGGGTCTGGGAGTTCAGAGACCCCGACCAGTCCCTGTGGGTACCGAAAGGGAAACGCATGGGGCGGGGGCGGGGCGGAGAGTCCCTGGATTATCTTGCTGGCCTACATCCTCCTCTCCTGAGCCTTCGAATTACGGAACTTTACACTGCTGGGAATTTCAGATGAGGCAAGCAAGGCCTTGCTCCCAAGGTTATTGAAACAACCCCCAACGTCCCAAGAGATTTTAAAAATTATTATTAGTAAGCCCCCCTCCCCCGCACGGCCGCGGCCCTCCGGGTGTTGCAACCTAGGCCTCTCGCCCAACGGAGGCTGCCCGGCGTTTCCCAAAGACGCCTCCGGAGGGACCGAAGCTCCGGTGCCGCCCTGCGGGTCCCGGCTGCCTCCGGGTGGGGCGACGGCGTGGGCGGAGGAGGAGGCGGCCGAGGGAGCGCCCGGCACAGGAGACGCCCCCGCCGCCCCGCGCCCCGCGGCCGCTCCTGGGGCGCACACACCCGGCGCGCGGGAGCGGGAGGCGCAGCGGGAGCCGGAGCCCTG